>NC_054535.1:93125982-93193482 GCF_017654505.1 Polyodon spathula | reverse complement strand
TTTAAAAGATCACATTTATGAATATCTAATAGCAATCTTAATGATGTAGTAGTCTGGAGTAAGGTTATTGTTTTTTGTTGTTTTTTTATTATTATTATTATTTTTTTTTTTTTTTTAATTTGGTTCTTTTTTTTTTTTTTTTGGGGAAGAGAAATGAAACCTATCGGTAAAGTCCGTCAAGTTTAACTTTGTTCGTAGTTTAAGAAATCCTTTTTTTTTTTTGTTTCATTTAGTCACAAAACTCTAACAGCAACAGCACATATGTCTTACCTTATTTTCTCTGGGTATTATCGATGTATAAACCCCATCTTCGTCTGTTTTGTGCAGCTACGTTTTACCAGGCTCGATTAGTTCACTGATATCTGTTTATCAGCAGGGCAGGATGTATAGTACTGCTTTTCAGACGTGAACAGGGACGCCTATTGGCGCCATTGGAGAGACATCTTGTCAATTAAGGGGAGTAGAGTAGAGTTCCTGCTTCCAGGGGGAAAAAATACAGAAGTTCACTACGAACTGGATAAGGAAAAATGCGGGCGTGAAAAACTCTGGAACCGTTTTCCAATAACTATTCGTACATATCCATTTAGTCTATAAAGTAATGCATCTTACATCTGAAAAATGCACCTTTCATTTTAATATTAAAAAATTGGTGGCATTCATTTCAAGAAAGAAAGTAAGCTTTAACTCGATATTCTATTACAGTAATTTACAGCTTGCCTCTAGTCTAGGTAGGTAACAGAAGTGCAAGACACTACTGCAGCTACTAATACAGTATAACTGTATTGTAACAAAAACTAAAATGACATCACAAGGTATAATTTTACTCGAAAAGAATGCCTTCAAACTGTTTATTTAACTGGCTTCAAACAACCTAATTTGGATTTTTAAAAAACAAACAAACAAAAAAACTGCATTGTACAAAATATTGAATGCCAGGGATCGCTTTGGAATGTAAACCCCTGGGGCCGCTGGCCTAAAATGATAGACATGACTGTGATATCATGTTACAGAAGTTAACAATGTCATTTTATGAATGATCTTAGGTCAACAAGAAAGCCAGGCTTAAAAACAAAATCAGCTACACTGTATAGCCACCATGCCTCAGTGGTTGAAAAAGAAAACTGAGAAGAGTGACTCGCCTCTGATTCAGAGTTAGGGCTTTTGAACAATATACAACTAGCTTTGATTTTCCCCTAGGCCAGTCTTAAGAAAGCTAGGGGAAAAAATAATAATACCGGCACAATAATATTATTGTTGTTTATTTTGGAGAATTTTAGTCTGTTCATACAATTAAACAATGTAACTTTTTGGCATTGGCTGCAAATCTGTATTACATTCCAAATGGAATGGAAAATGCCTTTGGAATTGGGATTCACTTTGAATGTGTGGCATTATTTTAAAGGTGAACTTACTTAAAATGGTCTTACTATATACTATAAAAAATATATAGTATACTTGTGTACTCTGTGCTCCTTTACAATTACTTTAAAGGTTTTTAGTTTATATTTCAGAAATTACAAAATAATAGTAAAAGGTAAGACCACTGAAGGATTTTGCCACCACTTGGTTTACCTTTTAAGTTATGCATTTATCTTGAAAGTTTGGCTGAGCCAGTTAGGTGTGAAGAGTCAAGGTTGTAAACCAACTGTTTTTCAGGAAAAGTAATACACTGATCTTTAAATCTGTTTTGCATCTTTTTAAAAATGTATATTCAGTTATTGTTTTTTAAAATAAACAAATACAAACAGATTTCCTTTAATTCTGAGAAACAAAGAGGGACAGAATGGACAGTGCTCATATATATATATAATATATATATATATATATAATTATCTATATATTCTATATATATATACACACACACACACACACACACACACACACACACACACACACACACACACACACATTCCGAAAAAATTGAAAGTAACAAAAAGAAGTCTGAAAAAACGGAGAGGAAACAGTGTAATGAAAGTGTATTTACAGTTTCTGTTTTAATTCAGAAACCAAAACACACCAACAGTGCTCAGGGTCATTTTAAATGGGGAGTTACAGTTAAACACGACAAAAACACCGAATCACTGATGTTGGTGAGTAAATGACTCCTGAGAGTAATATTATGTTAATTTAAGGTTGGACTAAGGAAAGGCCACGAGTGCTTGACGAATCATTACCATTTTGATAATTTACATAACGTTGTGTCGTGTTTTGTGTCATTTACGGCAGTTCCGACAGCGCGCTTGAAGAAAATGCCAGCGCCCATAGTGAAAGGAAAGTTTGCTTCCAAATGTTTTTTTTAAAACCTCGGTCACACATGTAGCAGCAGAGGAGTTGAATTGATTACTACGAGCGATCATAACCCATATATCCAACCCCCCCCCCCCTCCCTAAAAAACACCACTCTACAGGAAGCAGTTCTCGGATGTCCTGCTACGATGTCACGAGTAAAAAGTGGTCAAAAATGATGGGTCGAATGGGCTAACACTGCTTCTACAATTGAGTAACATGAGGCATACAGATAGAGAATGTCTAAATTTCCAGATATAGAGAATTCTACTGCATACTGTATAATTCATTATATCTTAATATTTTACCAGAAGATGTATTTTTTTTGTTTTGTTTCAAAGAGATGTAAAGAAATGTTTTAAAGCTATAAAATTGTAAAGTCGCCATGATACTTTTTTCTGTACACCATAGAAGGCAAATTTATATATTAAAAAATAAGATTTTTATGCAAAAACCAATGAGGTATGACTTTGCTAAAATTCACAACAAAATGCAACGTACAGTCACCTTTTTCAGACAAAAAAAATTTGGATAAGGACAAATATGTAAACAGATATTGGTTGTTAAAATGCATTACCCTGAAATTTGACCTTTAACCTTTTTTTGGTCTCAGAATGCACAGTGACCCAATCTTAATTGTTAGTAATTTACATTACATAACTTAAATACATAATGAGAAAAAAACCAACAACAAAAAAAAAGCTGTTAGTTGTTTTTAAACCTTTTCCTTAGCCAGACCTTAACTATCTCAGTTAGTGGTACGCAGTAGTATAGAGGAGACATCTATTCGGGTAATGTCATGTTTTTGAAAGCTATAGGAAAGCACATTAAACTGATCAAAAGGATAACAAGCTGGCTGTCAAGAGATACTTTTTTTGTTGTTTAAATCTCTGGCAGGAAATAACTTGCAAGTTCAGTGTGCAGACTACAGGAAGAGAAGGGCAGCACGGGTTAAAGAACTCAAACATTCAAACAACCAGGAACGCAAATAAAACCCAGACAGTAAGGTACCTCATTACTAATTACATTAAATAATGTTGCCCTGTATTTCTTAGTGTTCGTTAGTCTGAATTTAATAATCCAAGTCAATATGACTGTGGCAGGCTGGTGAATGGATAGAGGCCCAGAGACAGTCTGCAGTTCAAAAAAATAACTTTTATTATAAACACAAAAATGAAAGGGCGCAAGGGCCAAAACAAAGCAATTTAAACACAAATAAATCAAACTCACAAAAGTAAAGGTTTCCAGGCTGGGCAATGCCTTCACTGGATTTAAAACATTCAAAAATCACAAACGCCAACCTGCTTCCTCAGCTCCCTCCTAATGAGAAGCAGAGGCCTCCTTTTATGTCAGGTGGCTGGGCACTGATTGATCATTAATTAAGTTAATCATTTAATCAACTAATCAACCCCAGCCACCTGAACATAATAAACCCAGGCAGGTAGGGGAAATTAACTCCATCCCTGCCAATTTAAAAGGGCAGAGCTTTGCTCTGCCACAATGAGGTTTAGAAGAATTATTATGTAATACAAAAGCACATTACCTGACTACGTTTGAACACCATGCGCCCCCCCCACCAGATTGAGTGTGATACCTGAATGCACAGGCTTAGATGTTGCAGTGATCATTTGATGATAAACTAGTATACTGTTCTCTCATATATTTTCTATATTATTAGTATAGAAGCAGTTGTGGTAGTTTTTTTTTACTTTTAGCATGTTTGTTTAACTTGTTTAGAACAGTGTAAAATATATCTTGAGGGCCAGAGTTGGAAACCACTGAGAGATTTAAGCAATAGGTTTAACTACCAGAACAAAAACAAAACAAAACAAAAAAACAATCTATACATACATATTGACAAACAATCATCACAAAATGCATCTTTAAAATAGTATCATACTTTTTGGTGTTGAAATGAAATTGTAATCGTAAGATGTTAGTACATCTTAGCACTGGTTGATTAATTTCAGCATGATGTATTTAATCAAAATGAATAGATAAGACAGCAACTAGGATCTTTTTCGGAGGCACACATTGCAACTTGTTTGATGAGCTCCTGTGTTACATGCAATGTTGCAGATTTACAGTTTGGGAATGTAAGAAAGAGTAAAACAGTTTTAAGAGATTATTCAGGGACCACAGGTTAGGATATTTGAAATAAACAATATTAGTAAAAGAATGATAATTACAAAACTAAGTTTGCCATCTGAACAATAATATTATAGGTTAAACATATATATTTTTTCCCATTGAAACATACAGAGATGCATTTAAACTGAAACTATATAGTTTTCGTGGGTGTTATATACAGTTGATACAGGTATTCCCTCATTCTATAGTACAGACAGCTTTGCCACTAACCTGTTCAAACATGTGAACCCACAGTAGTACAGGACTGCATGTAACATTAAGCAACCTCAATTTCTAAAGCATGTTGAAAGACATACCGACACTAGTGTGACAAAGTACTACATTTCTATATAGTATTGAAAAATAACTTACTAACTAACATCACTTCTAAGATAGTGTCTGACTAACCTTTATATTTTATTTGTGTAACTGAGCCCTGGCATATTTAGCTGTACCGTCTGGCACTAGGGAGACAATAACTAGACAAAGTCATTTGAAATTATTCACAAACTACCAAGAAACATTTTTTTTAATGTTTTTAAAGTATTATTGTTGTCATTTTTGTTTTCCTTTCAGAAAAAAAAACCCAAACAAAATGTGTCTGTGAGTAAAAACCTGAATAGAAGAAAAATAACAGTATGCTTACAAGTTCCACAGTCGATGCCCTGGATTAAATCAATATTCGGGTGGTGATATGCCCATTATAAGGACAGAAATGGCTGTGCCCAGCAGTGCAATAAACTTTGATTTATTCAAGTTCATGTCTTTGTTCCAACCATCTCTTTAAGTATTAAATTAAACCCCAGATCTGTTCACTTAACTGTTTAGTTTCACCAATTAAACCTCTTTAATTTGACCTATTAAACCTGTGTTGGACCAGCACTCTAGGACAGGAGTTATCTACTCATGTTTTGTGGTATAGGGTGCGAACTGTTACAAAACAGCGAAACTTGATGATCTGTCTTTCTCATAATCATATCTCCCAATTAGCAAACCACATTGGTAGTGTCTTACATACTGTAAATAGCAGCTAAATTTCATTTTTGGTCTTATCTGCGTGTCCTCCATGTTTCCTGCCCAGCTAGTTGCTAGGCATGAGGAAACCACAGTCTCAGCTGCTATAAAAAAAAATACAAAGCTCATCTAATGGATACACATTTCTTTTGTTGCTTTTTAAATTTTTAAATTATAACAGGCCATTAACAGGTGTAACAGGCCATTATTGTCTCAGGAAGGCAGAAAGAGGTGAAGGCATATAATTGTTTTCGGTTTCATTCAAGCACAATGCTCACCGCAGAGCTTATTTTGATGCTTGTCCATAACTATATGTGTGTTACATTCAGAAAAGATAAACAGACTGTTTAGGACATGTACATTTGGTTTAATCACTGTTATTTATCCCATAGAGCTATTTCTTTGCTATGAGCTCAAAACTGTTTGAGTTCTTCAACCAGAACAATGCTAGAAAAAAAAATATTGGCAACAATCACCTGTGACATTCTGAAACTGCTCAGCATACATGCATATTTTTCTTTGATTACAGTATGAATCACGTACAGTGCCCTTAAAAAGCCTTTTTTTTTTTTTTTGCGTGGATGATTATTTAGTTTTAGACTGAAAAAACAAACAGTTCATTATTGACCCAGGGTATGTAAATGACACTCTATCAAGACACATTTGAAAAGAGAAAAAACACTTTAATGTCGCAAAGCTAGAAATAAACAACTTAAGAATACTTGATTTAAGTTCCTCAGGTGAGGTTTTGTACAGTAACAATGGGTGTTCATAATGGGTCAAAATACTTTAAAGAAAATGTGAACTCAGTATGTTATTCATAGATTTTGTTTCTGTGATCATTCTCCTCTTTGATATCATTATATAAGCTCTGTTAACAAATTATCACTAAGATGCAACAAAGGTATTGCTTTGGGAACAAAAACGATACATATGTTGCAGGCATGTGCAGTTTTGGATAGAGATGTGGTTACAATAATAAAAAAAAAAACTATAGAGTGAAAAACAATAATGGGGATGTTATAATTGGAAGTTATCGTCTAAAACATGCAATTCAAGTAAACCTTTTTATGAGGTGGCATTTCCATCTCGGTGAATTTCATGGCAGGCTGCACCACTGTAAGAGCTTATTGAATACAAATGCAACCAGTGATGGGAGTGCAGTGACACTTTCCTTAATGATCCCAGGTGTAGCTGTAGCATGAAATTATTATGTGAAATGAAGTACTTAAAAACACTGATGATAAATATTAATCTGTACACATAAAAAAAGCATTTAAAATGATTTAATGGCAGACGTGGCTGTCGATCATGACAGGGAAAATGCAATGCATGTCATTTCTTTCATTCACTGACATTTTCATGACATTAACTTCCACATTTCATGTTGTGAACTTGGCTGTCAATAAGAATGCAACATTCAGAATCAGGCAGGCGCACGCTGTTTCTTTCATATATGATGTGTATACTTGGATTCAGCATCCACCTGTGCCTTATTCTAATAGATAACATTATCGTCTAACTACATACTCACTATTCATAAAACGCTGCTTGTGGAAAATACTGAAGAGTAATTTTGAAACTTTGAAAATATATCTCTGTAATATATGCTGGGACTCCCCCTTCACCTTTAAACTGTTGACCCTGATTATTATTGTTATTCCAGGACACGAAACTCAAACCACGTAAATGGAGAAGTACAAACAAATGGGACTGTACCTTTCCTAAAACTACGTAACAGACTTTTAAAACTGCTTAATGTATTACAAATTAAATTGTTACACTTTACACACTGTTGTGATATATGCACTGTTACAATATGTTTGCCATTTCCATCCATGATATGTGATGTACAGTGCCTATAGAAAGTCTACACCCCCTTTAACTTTTTTTTCACGTTTTGTTGTGTCAGTGCCTCAGAGTTTCATACATTTAAATGAGGATTTTTTTTTTCCTCTTATCCACACACCATACTCCACACTGTTAAGGGGAAAAAAAGTTTTTATTGAAAAAAAATGTATATATTAAAAATACAAAACTGAAAGATCATAATTGGAAAAGTCACACCCCCCTGAGTTAATAATTGGTGGAAGCACCTTTGGCAGCAATTACAACTGTGAGTCTGTTGGGATAGGTCTCTATCAACTTTGTACACCTACAGTAGATTTGGCAATATTTGACCATTTAGGTCAGGGCTCTGACTGGGCCACTCAAGGACATTTACCTTTTTGTTCCTTAGCCACTCCAGTGTAGCTTTGGCTGTGTGCTTTGGGTCGTTGTCATGCTGAAAGGTGAACTTTTGTCCCAGTTTCATCATGACAACGACCTAGAGCACACAGCCAAACACAGTGAACTTCCGTCCCAGTAGCAGGTTTTCCTCAAGGACTTCTCTGTACTTTGCTCCATTAATTTTCCCTTCTATCCTGACAAGTACCCAAGTCCCTGCTGATGAGAAACTGCCCCATCATGATGTTGCCACCACCATGCTTCACAGTAGTGATGGTGTTCTTTGGATGATTCGCTTTGTTGGGTTTGCGCCAAACATAACGTTTTACATTTAGGCCAAAAAGTTCCATTTTAGTTTCGTCAGACCACAAAACTTTTTGCTACATGGCTACAGAATCTTCTGAGTGTTTTTTTTGCATACTTCAAATGGGATTCAAGGTGGACTTTCCTGAGTAATGGCTCCCTTCTTGCCACCCTACCATATAGGTCAGATTTGTGGAGTGCTTGGGATATTGTTGTGCAATGCACATTTTGATCAGTCTTGGCCATAAAAGCCTGTAGCTCTTGTAAAGTTGCCATTGGCCTCTTGGTAGCCTTTCTGATCATTCTCCTCCTTGCTCGGTCATCCAGTTTGGAGGGACAGCCTGATCTAGGCATGGTCTTGGTGGTGCAAGAAAAGGTGAAAATTTTGAAAGGGAGTGTAGACTTTCTAGGAACTGTATATTGAACTGTAACTTATTTTAAAAGGAAAGATTCCTTTGCATGCTTAGAAACAGATCTCTGCTGAACAAAATATAATTGTAGTAGTTCAAAAAAAAAGAGAGAATGGCTCAGCAAGATTACCAGTGGAGTTTCTATAATCTCTTAATGACCTAGAGTCTGTAAATACTAAATAGTTTAGAATAAACACATTACTTTCTGTGCATCCCATGTTGTCCATATTTGTTCAATATGTTCCTGGTTATTTTGAAATAATGCTGATGTTTTAACGAGGGAACTCACATACTGTATGGTATCCTAACTTTATATTCATTGCATTAAAAAAGACGCCCCGCCCCCGCTCCCGAGGACCTGTTATATGTTTCCATGATTTTGCAGCCCTTGAGTTTTGAACCAGGTGTTAGGAGAGTAGTAGCTGGAACTACAGTAGGTCTCCACAGGAACCAAGAGTGCCATGGGCTGAAAGCTTGGGCCAGGGCTGCAAGTATTGGGTCTGTGGGCAAATGAGACCTTGTTGTCATATTGCAGAGTCACTAGACTTGACATTTCACTGAAGTGCTCCATTACCAGTCATTATCAGATGAGCCATTTGGGGACAGTACCACATGACTTTGTTAAATACCATTTTACAACATGCCAGCAGACATTATTTTAAATAAATGTGCAGCATTATTTATTAAAAAAATTACAGTATCTTGGCTAGAGTCTGTTTTTGAGATTGAACTACTTGCGTTAACGAATTGTGCATCACTCTGTCTTATTTCTTAGCAGAAGTTTAAGACAAAGCACAAAACCATTACTATAGCTGTGTTGGGGTCTGTTAATCTTAATTTAGGCCTGCAATTAGACAAGATTGTTTTTGGACAAACCAAGGTGGGAGTGTAACTATTTGATAATAAAAATATGCTTTTCCTTTAAATATCAATTCCAAGTCATTACACTTTCCAAAAATGTGCAACAAATTAGGTTTCCACATTGGGCAACGCTTCCATCTAGACATAAGCTCAAGTTTAGGTTCTGTTAAAACCACTGCATACCATTTACCCAGCCAAGAAAAAAAATACCAGCTTCCAGAAATGTGTTTTCTTTTTTCCTGTGTTCCATGACTTTTAGGCATTAGTTGCCAAAGAATACACACTGTTTTTTTTTTTTTTTTTTTTTTTTTATATCAAATTGATTGAAAATAAAGAACCCTATCTCTACTGATTACTAAGAGGTCTAACATATCTTGCAAGAGGTCAAAATACAACATGTTGTCCTGTTAGGTTGGGTTTGCATGTAAGGAAGTAATTGAAGGTCATATGTGGGGCCACCTACTGAATCCCGGAATTGGTGCCTTATATGCATGAGTGGCTCACCTCTACACCCCAGTTATTGATCAGGAGTTGTAATGATCGAATTACCTCTGCTTCAGCTTTAAAGCCAGTCGCCTTGTTAGTCACCTTACCCCGTGTAAGTCAAGACAGGTGAACTGTACCACTCCATTTTCCTCCCTGACTGGTGGAGCCAGTGCAACGCTCCCTGTTGTCCCCCAACCAAGACTGGAAACAAGATTGAGAACAGTGAGCTCTGGACTGCACTTGGGGCCCATTCATTGCAGCCTCTATAAGTGTGTTATACAATTTGTATTAAATTGACAGGCCTTCTACATTGAATGTTATATGTAATAAAGACTGTGCTTTGCAGAAAAACCTTATAATTATCAGACATGATATTAAGCTTTCTACAAATAGTGTGTACATGAGATTTTCAGCTGTTTCACTTGTTAATATTAATCATCATTATCTTTAACATCTTTCTAGTTGCTTATAAATGGATCTACAGCTATGGCCAAAATTAGGTTTTGCTTCATAGTCGACTGAAACCTGTTGAATGATGTTATGTTAACATATTGAATTAAATACCGCTTTGCAGTTTTCCATGTGTTTAGCCAAAAAACTGACAAAAACTGAAAAATGTGACATTTCAAAATCTAACATGAAATACTGTACTACTATTATGGCTTGCTGTAGACTTTCACGGTATCATTTTATAGTTTTATTGATTACATGATGTTAAATAAAAGATGTAAATTAAATTCATATAGTTTTTTTAATTTAATTTTATTTTATTTTTAATTATGTCGCAATCCTAAAATTCGAGGTGATGCTAAACTTTTGGATCGCATATATACAATATACGTATAAAAGTGTGACACTGTCTCTTAAAGGAAAGAATTTACCTTTCTAGTGGAATAACCTTATACAAAGACTTCTGTAAAAAAGCATTATTATAATTATTAAATAATAATAATAATAATAACAACAACATTGGGTGTGTTTAAACGACATTATAAAATTGAAAGTTGCTTTCAATGATCGTACGCTATAAACCTACACACTGCGATACGTGTGGTTGAACAAAGAACATCGAATTAAGTGCAGTTTGGAAATCTGGTTTGTGTTTCAGTTGGTCTTGGCTGTCTGTACTCTATTTGTGAAATGTGCAATGTCTTAGATTCATTAGGCAGCCAGCAAAGCATTATTGGCTGCCATATAAAGCAGATATATGACAGACAAAAAAAAACTTTTTCAGTTCTGTTTTGATTCAGCTCATGCTTTGTGTTAATAAATTGAGAAATATATGAGGAATTTTAATACGATAATTTACAAAGCCTTCACAATAAGCAAATACATTAATTAATATATTGCAGGTTTCATCGTGAAAAAGTATATTTTCAATAATTTAAAGCAAACCTTGTTTTATTTAAAGAGTGAAGTCACTATTTGGCGCATGGTGAAATAATGTTATGCAATGGAGCTGAGCTGTGTCATAGTTGATTGATTGTATTGCCATACAGCGGAAAGTGCTAGAAAACTACTGCATTCGGTTGGACATGACTAAGGCCCTGTGCAAATCCCGATTTCACGGAATGCACAGAAATCATGAACATAGCCCAATACTACAATCGTTTTCAATATTCTTAAGAAATAAAAATAAATAATTTCATAATTATTATTTGTCTTTCATACAAAAAAAATCATATTAACGAAACTGTTAAACTCTGCTGTGTGCCTGCGTGTACTATTCGCCGTGCTGTGCAGTGATTATGACATGTGACTATATGCAATCTAGGCAGGAAATTAAAATACTACACACTGTAAACAAGAAAATGGATGTCCTAAAAAGGGTAAAAATGTGTCTGCAGCAGATAGAGTAAAGCAATATCCAGCAAGAATTTTACACAGCAATGGAGGTAAGGACTTCTGTACGTCCTACAACTTTATTCTAGATCAGTACTGAAAATGGTCTATTGACAGGCAAGATTCAGGTATTCACTGAAAAAGAAAGGAAGCGAAGACCGGCAACTTCCATGTTCCAAAAGTCCACTGAACACCATGAAGCACAAAACACATTCAAATTTGACCTGTTTGAGCAAGTATCCCTCTTGAAAAATTAGACAACCAAAACTTCAGACTGAGTGTAGCAAATGGTGGAGTGATTCCTTGATCAGCCCAGCTGAGACATGAATACTTATCTAAAGCTGCCGAGTATCACAAGCAGGAGATTGTGGAATTGGTAAAACAGTCTAGTTGCTTGTCAGTGGTCACTGACAAGTCAACTGATGCCTAAGATCAATCAATCAATCTTTATTTTATATAGTACCTTTCATAGTGGACCACCATCACAAAGTGCTTTACAAGATGCAGTAACAAGAACATTCATAATACTTTAAATACATAGAAATCCATAATACATGATATACAGTTTTTTAAAAAAAAAGGCTTAATACATTAAATACACTGGAAAGTGCATAATACATGAAATAATAGATTAAACACGTATAAGTGCATAATACATGATGGTAACTATATGTGAAATAGTAGCAACACAGCAGCTAATAGCAGATATCAGGCTTAAAGAGCATGGAAAGCAAAAGAGAACAGGTGGGTCTTGAGAGTTGATTTCAAGCGAGCGATGGTGGGAGCATCATGCACCAAAGCTGAGAGAGTTCCAAAAGAGTCGGAGTCGGAGCCGCACAAAACCTGAATAGATATTTAAGAGTTTTGTTACCGAACCTGGAAAGCAGTCAAGTTTCGGCATTCAGTTACTTTGTGTTTCTCCGAGTGTTGACCTTGCCCTTGACCTCGATGAATAAATACTGAGAGCTGAAGACTAATGTAATCTTGTAGTTTCTTTGAATCTGAGCGAGCAGGGATCAGAGGAGCAGATTCAGGCCAGAAATCAGGGGGTGTAGGGGAGGTACAGCCAGTCTTCTAGTGCAGGCAGAGAGGAGAGGTCAGATGGGGGTGTAGGGAGAGTTGAGGGTCTGGAGGTAGCTGGGTGAAGTCTGGTGAAGGCATCGGTAGATGAGTACAAGATTCTTGAACTGGATGAGAACAGTGATCGGGAGCCAGTGGAGTGAGCAGAGCAGTGGAGTAGCATGAGAGAAGCGAGGCAAAGAGAACACCAGGTGAGCAGTGGAGTTCTGGGTGAGCTGGAGCAGACGGGTGGCAAATGCAGGGAGGCCGGCCAGGAGTGAGTTGCAGTAGTTTAGGCGGGAGAATACCAGGGCCTGGACAAGGAGTTGCGTGGAGTAGTTGGTGAGGAAGGGTTGGATTCTTCGTTTGTTGCTCAGGAAGAATCAGCAGGCGCGTGCTAGAGTAGAGGCTGAGGAGTAGGGACAGAGCGTGGTAGATTCCAGAGGAATGGAGATAGAGAGATCAGAAGAGTGGGAACATGAGGAGTGGAAGAAAAGGAGGTCAGATTTAGAGAGGTTTTGAGGTGATGTGAGTTCATCCAGGAGGAGATAGGAGACAGACAGGTAGAGATACGGAAGGGGATGGTTAGGTCAGAGGGGGTGAAGGAGAGGAAGATCTGAGTATCATCAGCATAGAAATGGTATGAGAAACCATAGGATGCGATGAGGGGGCCCAGGGAGCAGATGTAAAGAGAACAGGAGAGGACCCAAGACTGATCCTTGAGGGACTCCTGTGAAGTGTGGAGGTTGAGACGTGCCAGGTTACCTGGTAGGTGCGGTCGAAGATGTAGGAAGAGAACCAGACCAGAGATTCCCAGGTCAGCGAGAGAGGATAGTAGAATAGAGTGATCAACAGTGTCAAAGGCAGCAGTGAGATCTCAGAGAATTAGGACAGAGGAGACACAGGCAGCACTGGCAGAGTTTAGTGAGTTAGTGACAGACAGGAGAGCAGTTTCAGTGGAATGAGTAGAGCGGAAACCAGATTGGAGAGGGTTGACCTGTGAGTGGTTAGATAGGAAAGCAGAGAGCTGGCAGTGTACTGCCCACTCGAGGGTTTTAGAGAGGAAGGACAAGAGGGAGACAGGATGGTAGTTCTGGAGGGAGGTGGGGTCGAGGGTAGGTTTTTTGAGGATGTGGGTGATAAGAGGCTTGTTTGAAGGTAGAGGGAAGAACAGTGGAATAGTGATGAAAAAGAGAGATGTTGCTTTAGCATTTGTCCAGTGGTTGATATGAAGGTAAACAGTAGGTATAAAAATAGAATAGAAATAATCTTGAGTAGAATTAGAGTAGGACATTGTGCCATTAATAAATTGCTTAATATCATAAGTAAGCATGATGGTTAAGATTGTGACCAGTGCAAGACAACAGAACCTTTTTAAAACATATTA
The DNA here is from genome assembly GCF_017654505.1 of Polyodon spathula. Taxonomy (NCBI): domain Eukaryota; kingdom Metazoa; phylum Chordata; class Actinopteri; order Acipenseriformes; family Polyodontidae; genus Polyodon; species Polyodon spathula. Next base: position 93,179,478 of record NC_054535.1, on the reverse strand, counting down.
CCACAGAGCATATCACAAAACACAATAATTAAGTACATAAAGGACATAGGGAGATACAACTCCAACTCCATTTAAAATTAAAATACATGTTTGTGTTCTGTTTTATGACCAGTAGTTGGTAGCAATGAGTCACATCAGTGATTCAAGCACCACTCTTTCATTAAAGAAGAAGAAAACGTAGAACTGAAAGCTGTCCTTGCAGATACACTTTACTTACAGGCTGCTAATTACAACACAGTTTAACAAGCAAAACTTTGATGTTCATTTAGATGATGTTAGTGCATTTATCTCTCTGTTTGCTGTTTTAAAAAAAAAATCTGTACATATAATTTACATGGCTCCAACTTCACATTTCTAAAAAGAACGACTACAAATAGTAAAATGTATTGCAAGTGATCGAAACAGTCGGTGAACTTAATTTAAGCCACACCGTCACCCAAGTGAAGGTGTAAGTAATTTCACGCTTGTAATTTACATTTATTTCAGTGAAAAATAGTTTTTTTGGGGGCTCCCAAGTGGTGCTTCTGGTAAAGGCGCTCCTCATGGAGTGCAGGATGCGTCCTATAGCCAGGAGGTCACTGGTTTGAGTCCAAGCTACTCCACTGCCGACTGGATAAGCGCTCCCAAGGGGTGGCCCACAGTTTGCCGAGTGCCACCCGGGTGGGGAGGGCATAGGTTGCTCACCATGCACCAACGACCCCTGTAGGCTGGCCAGGCGCCTGCTGGGTTGCCTGTAAGCTGTCCAGAGCTGCGTTGTCCTCTGATGCTGTAGCTCGGAGGTGGCTGCATGGCAGGCCTGCAGAGTGAAAAGAAGTGGTCAGCTGACAGCACACGTTTCAGAGGACAGCATGTGTTTGTCATCGCCTGGGTGGTATCGGTGAGCTGAGCCTATAACAATAGTCTATTTCATATTGGGAGACAAAAGGAGTAAAAATCATTTGGCGAATGCTAAATTAAAAAAAATATCAGTTTTCACAAAGACTCCCAAACATTACATTTCTTCTCCTGGCCATTTGAAACAGGATTTTGACAATGGCAATGTTCTAGTTTTAGATCAATTTACTCTAGCCAGATTTTTTGCAATATTGCTTAATGTGATTTATAAAAGGAGAAGTTGTTTGGGGATTTTCATTAGTACTAAAGTGTTGCATGCAGAGTATTTTAAATTTGGCATCTTCTGGCCCAACTCCCTGAATACTGTCACTGTGTCTTATTATAAAAGTTTGCCATAGTAACAGCATACAGTAGCAAAGTGTTATAAAGCAAAGTGCTACTACATAGGTAAGTATTGTAAAAAAATAGCAAGGTATGGTGCAGCATATTAATAAACATAGCAAACCAGGGTAATCTATAGTAAATACATAGTATAACCATGGGAAAAGCATGGGAAAACTGAAAAATGCTGTGTAGAAATATGATGGTAAACTTTTATAAGGGAAGTGGAAGTTAAATAAATAGCAAAGTGGACAAAGGACATTTGGTTCCTCTTTGTAGTTTGAAAGGAAAAGTGATTAAGTGACCAGTTGAAACTGTAGCTCCGGGTGATTTATACAATATTTCTAACCAAGTGTGGGCCCAAACCCATGCTGCTTAACAGTAGCATATCCAAGTATACAGTCATGATAAACCACATAACTCATTGATGACACTTATTTATACAATATGAGGTCATTTATATTAGGGTATTTTAATCTTGACATTTTCTATTGATCGATTAATAATCCGATCTACGTGATCGATTAATCCATTAATAACACTGAAATTGTATTGAAAGACAAAGTATTAACATAATGCTATTTACTGAAAATGTTTCATAATGCCCTAATGTTTAATATACATATATTTACTTACATTTGACAGCTTGAAAATATGTAAAAGTAAAAAAAAAACAAAAAAACCAGTGTTCATCATTTGTTGTGTAGTGGAGTAAATAAAAGTCGGTACACTTCTGAGGCAGTTTATTTTGATCAGGCATAATAAGCACAAGCTCATAGCTCTTGTTCTACTATACTACATCAATCTTGCGCAGTTGCACGACGTCATCACATTACCAGCGCCATCTACTGTCAAGCCTCAGTACTACAACACTATATATTCTCTTTGAATGGGAAATGTCTTTATGCTTTCTTCAGCTTAAGTTTTAACACTCCTAACAGCAAACACTAACTAGCTAAATCACAAAGCCAGCCAGTTTTTCATTTTTTCAATATTAATTTTCTGATACCAGAAAGAAATGCATTGAATAAAAAGAAAAATCAACTTCCTTGCAACCATGAAGATAGGATAAACTTCATCGCCATGTTGCAAGTTGCAATCTTTAATATAGAATACCTTTGGAAGTACAAACTTAGTCACTTAAACTAACAATTGATGGAAGTGACAGCCCACCCCTGCCTTTTATACCAGAGCACTCATACCTACTACTCAGCCTTGTCTCTGAAAACTCAAAAGGGAAGCAGTGCATAAAATAATTTAAAGGAGGTTATTTGTGCTGAGTTTTAGTTCAATGTCATAAAAATACATACAGCGTGTGGTGTCTTGTTGTTTTATTTACAGTAATGAGACAGACACCATATTAGGTTGAACTTTTGTGGCAAAGTGGCTGGTGATTGTGAACAGGTGTAGAGGTGATGCAGTGCAGGAGTAATCACAGACAATTGTAATCCGGTTTGGAAAGCTTTATTTTAATCCGGGTCTGGTGACCAAACGAAAATGGCGATACACAACAAAGTGTACTGCACGGAGGCAAATAAACAGATTTACAGTCTCAAACTATAATAGTTATCCGCCCCACAATACTAAAACACAGTCACAAGTAATAATTGATTGCATAAGTATTCACCCCCTTTGCTATGACACACCTAAATAAGTTCTGGTGCAACCATTTTTCTTTAGAAGTCACATAATTAGTTGAATGGAGTCCACCTGTGTGCAATTAAGGTGTTTCACATGATTTCAGGTTAAATACACCTGTCTCTGGGAGGTCCCACAGTTGGTTAGTACATTTCCTAACAAAAACTACATCATGAAGATGAAGGAACATTCAAAGCAAATCCGGAATAAGGTTCTTCAAAGGCACGAATCAGGGGTAGGCTATAAGAACATTTCCAAGGCATTGAATATCCCCCGGAGCACAGTAAAGTCCATTATTAAGAAATGGAGAGAATATGGCACAATTGTGAATCTGTCTAGAACAGGCTAGCACTAGTCAAGAGGCCTATGGCAACTCTAAAGGAATTACAGTCTTCCACGGATGAGCTGGGAGATACTAGCAATATGGCAACAATAGCCCGGGTACTTCACAAAACTGACCTTTATGGGAGAGTGGCAAAAAAAAACCTCACATCAAATCTTGGCTAGAGTTTGCCAGAAGGCATGTGAGAGACTCTGAGACCAAGTGGAAGAAGATTCTGTGGTTTGATGAGACCAAAATAGAGCTTTTTGGCCTGAACACTAAGCGTTATGTTTGGCGCAAGCCTAACACCGCACATTATCCTGAGAACACCATCCCGACCATGAAGCATGGTGGTGGCAGCATCATGCTATGGGGATGCTTCTCTGCGTCAGGGCCTGGAAAGCTCGTGAAGATAGAGGGCAAAATAGATGCAGCAAAGTACAGAGAAATCCTGGGGGAAAATCTGTTGAAGTCTGCAAAAGACCTGGGACTTGGAAGAAAATTCTTCTTCCAGCAGGACAATGACCCCAAACATACAGCCAAAGCCACACTGGAGTGGCTTAAAATCAAAAAGGTCAATGTCCTGGAGTGGCCCAGTCAAAGCCAGGTCCTCAATCCAATTGAGAATATGTGGAAAGAGTTGAAAATTGCTGTTTAGAGTTGAAAATTACTTATGCAATCAATTATTTTTGGTTTTGTAGTTGTATTTAATTTAGAACAATTTGTAGATTTTATTTTTCACTTTGACATTATGGACTTATTTTGTGTTGATCAGTGGCAAAAATCCATTTTGATTCCATGTTGTAACACAATAAAATGTGGAAAAGTCCAAGGGAGGGTGAATAGTTTTGAGAGCCACTGTACAGCACTCCTGCTCTGCCCACAGGGGTATTCTACACATTGATTCCGAACCAGCAACATTAATACTTTTGAGAGCCACTGTATATCTGTACAGCTACATGCAACATATAGAGCTGGACTACAGTGTGGATGTGTGAACACTCTGCAATGTGTGAACAATATGTACTGTTATGAAAGTTTTGTTTGAACAGTAAATTGTGTGTTTTAAATATATATTCAGTCATATATATATATATATATATATATATAATATATATAGATATATCTAGATATAATATATATATATATATATATATATTATATATATTTGAAATGAAAATATAACTGATAACTTAAAACTTTAAGTTATCAGTTATATTTGGGTTTGTGCCCCTTTAAAAACATGACTTTCATTCAAAACACAAAACAAACAAACAAAAAACCTAGCTTTCATTGAGCACTCACTACACACATGCAGGTCCATGTCTAATGTGCAGGACAACTAAGCTGTTTACCTGACAAATAACAAAAATGCATAACACTTTAATACAAATTGTTATAAAACGAAACGTAGGTTTTAAACAGACCTAGAGCAGACCAACTGCTTCCCTTTTATACCCTGCACCTGGCTCTAATTTACAATAATTGCCAGGTGCAGGTGATAATTAATAATTAAACAAAAAAATTAAATTAAACAAAAGCAATTACCTTGGACCCCCTGTCCTGCTACATACATTACTAACTATCTATCTATCTATCTATCTATCTATCTATATATATACACACACACACACACACACACACACACACACACACACACACACACATATATTTCCATCATACACTATCTTCTATATAAATACCTCATGTCTTTAAAGATTAATAAGATTGTCCCTCAAGCAATGGTAATACATCTGTATTTATTTTGTTTTAACACAATACAGTAGTTACATAAGATTACTGCTGGCTTGTGTTTAACATTGTAGCAAAGATAATTAGGGAAATGCACAAAATGACAACCTAAGTCGAGTAACTCTATCTGATCATTACTTATTTGTCTTCGTCAGTGGCAATGGAAGTTTTCACTGCAGATACTCATCTGGCTTAGTACAAACCAGCCTTCAAGGCTGTGTGGTCCAGTGGTTAAAGAAATAGATTTGTGACCAGGAAGTCCATGGTTCAAATCCCAGCTCATCCACTGACTCACTGTGTGACCCTGAGCAAGTCACTTAACCTCCTTGTGCTCTGTCTTTCAGGTGAGACATTGCTGTGCTCACTCTGCTGTGAGTGACACCCCAGTCTCCTATCTTGTAAAGCTCTTTGTGATGGTGGTCTATATAAAAATTAAAAAGAGATTACCCTCCATAATGCTGACATAAACCAGAACTGATTTTTGAATACTGGACCACATGCATACCTCTGTGGCACAGGGCTATTGATAGGTCATTGTATCTGAAATCATCAAATACAGTTTAAGAGCGTCACACTGGTAATGTTTAAAATAAGTGTCCCACAGTGCTATGTCTTCAAATTATTTTAACACATGTATGATTATTCTAGCTGATGTGATGTGTCAGCATGGGCCTACATTCGATTTATATCATGATGACACTTTTGATTACATTGAAAATGTGTATCTGTTGGTTGTCATTATGCTGAAATGAGACTTGATTTACAATTATTTACAAGTCAGTGCAGAGAAAAGAGAACTATTACTTGTTCCAGACATCAGCTTCAGTGTCATGTTATCTGTGGTACTCTGTGACCAGCTTGGACAGTGGAAAGTAGCAACCTTTTGCAGGAATGCTTGGTGTTTAAGAGGATTCTCATTTTTGAAATCTACAATGAAAGTAAAAAGATTGATGGCAAAACATTTGAAGAAGCTCTGCATCAAATTTGCTGTAAAACTACGTATCACCCACCAGAGCTTAACTTTGAACTTCTCTCTTGTAATTTCTCTTATGTGCATGAAGATCTTCTGTTTCTGTGCCTTCGATGCAATTTCTCTTTTGTTTGTTTGTTTGTTTTAAATCACAGAAAGACAGCTTTATTCATAGTACTGAAATTACAAACCTCAAAAATGCATGAGTCTAACCATTTATATGAGAGGAAGTTTACAGTTATTCTAGTGGTTCTCTTCAGTGAGCTAGTGAAGGCAGAGCTTAGACACATATAGTTCCATTCATCTGACTGTTTAAAGTGCAGGAAGCTTAGTGCTGTTTTTTATGGCAGATTTAATTGTACTACTCTCCACTGCAGTTGATTTTACATGGCTTTGTTTTTTAATTTCTCAGCAATAAAAACAAAAAAATATATTTGTTCCCTTAAAATATGAATCTGTTTTGTTTAACATGGCTCTTATTGTACAGATGTTATTTTTTGTTTACTGGAGTTGGTAATACTAGCTATTATTTATTTCTTAGCAGACGCCCTTACCCAGGGCAACTTACAGTTGTATATAAAAAAAACAAAAAAAAAAACAACAAAACACATATCAATAATTGCAGTACAATTAAGAGCAAGATACAAAATACAATGACATCAGTCCTAATAAGAGCAAATACAAAATACAATATGATTTGATTTCGGGGCAGTTCAAGAGCAGATAACAGTGTTGATAGTTACATCAGGGTTAGATATGAGTGCAAGTGAAATACATAATAATACTACAGATTGGGTTAAGTGCAGGATTAAATACAGTAAAACAGGAAGCAGATAAGTGCAAGTTAAAGTACATTGAAGGCTGAGTGCTATATTGTCCAGAAGGGAAGAGCTGAGGTTTACAGGTGTTGTCTGAAGAGGTGTGTCTTGAGGAGGCGTCGGAAGGTGGTCAGGTAATGGGCAGTCCTGACATCCATAGGAAGGTTGTTCCACCACTGTGGGGCGAGGGTGGAGAAGGAGCAGGCTCTGGAGGCAGGGGAGCGTAGAGGAGGAACAGCCAGTCTTCTAGTGCAGGTGGAGCGGAGAGGTCGGGTGGGGATGTAGGGAGAGATGAAGGTCTGGAGGTACCTGGGTGCAGTCTAGTCAAGACAACTAAATATTTTTATTTCAAATAAACATTGCAGGTATCAAATAACTTGATCATATTGCGAAAGCTTATTAGTAAAAAAAAATCAATAAAAACACAAACTCAGAGGTACTTCATTGTAGGCATTTACCTTTTCTGCTACACTAAAGGTGGTTTGGTTCCAATTCAGTGGATGTAAAACCTACCACCAGGTGCCTGACTTGAAAGTATTGGTAAAAGCCTTTTTCCTATACTTGAAAATTAACTGATAGCTAAATTGGAAATATTCAAGAATATATAAAGCTAAAGAATTGGTTGGGTTAAAGACCTTAACATGAAAGGTTGTCAGCTGCTGCATCTGGAGGTGATGCAGAATGTAATTTTCATACCATGGTTGCCTTCTCTGCTCTGCAACACAAAATGAAAGAGCAGGGTAAATACATTCATCCACCTCTTCAATTATTTTGTGGTCATACTCATCTTTCTGAAATAGAAGATTGAGTTTTTTCACAGAAGCGGTCTACTTGGTGGTTTCGCTGTTGTCTGAGGCTGTGGCCTCTGACGGGGAAAGATGGCTTGCCCAATTTCATAACTGATGCACAGGTCCTGCATGAAATGCAGAATTAGAATGTGATATTCAGATCTATATGTGGTTGTGGTGGATGAGACGGAGGTTGTTGTCATTTACTTTGAGTCTATAAAAGTTGGCAGAAATTTTGAAGAGAAACATGCAGCATAAAGCTTCCCTTTTAAAGTATATATTAAATATGAATTATATTTTTATGCTGGATTGTTCATTCCTTCATGGTATATTTAGTTTTTGTCACCACTATTTAAACCTCTTAATAGCTCCATTTAACAGATGGCCTCCTTACAACACCGACTGCCTTCTTTTATTACAACTTGCTTCATTACATGCTGTGGGCGACGAAAATAAATCTCCAGGTTCTTAGTTTCGCCTGGGTAAACTAGGCATGCTGTCTTTCTTTTGATCTTTTCTCCCTTTACCTGTTAATTTCTTAACTTCTTAAGCACTCAAAGGAGTTAGTAATTAAGACTCTGTTCGTACTTTTCTCATTTTTCTTAACTTCTAACACCAGCAAAGGATAACTTGCTATAAAGGACATGTACTGCTCACACCCAAATTAATGAGGCTTTGCAGACCTGTAGTGTAATGTGCAAAACCATCTTAATCTTGCTGGTGTCAGATCAAGCTTATAGTGTTTCTAGAACATGTGATAAGACAACCATGTTGCTGTTTGCAAATGTCTGTTTGTGGTCCTTGAGAAGCTGTATACAGGACTGGTCTATGCGCTTCCCTCATCCTTCTTGCTGATGTTCTGCTTGTTAGGAAGGCAGTGTTTAGGGTAAGGTACTTGAGAGAAAGTGGTGGCTGGTGCCAAAAATAAATAAATAAATGGCGAGGCAGAAAAAAGGCAGAGGGCTTTGGGTAAGCCCCAACCAGCAGTAGAATCTTATTATTGTATTCTGAATGACAACACTTTTCATATAACGTATTTAAAATGTATTTACTGTTAAATGTATTTTTTCCACTAGTCAGAGAAAAGAAAACAGTAGCCCATCATAGTTTAATCTAATATACTTAACTGTTACACACTGCTGGCGTATGTTTAAAAATGCACTGTATGCAACATTAATATAGCATTTTGATTTCAAGACCATGTCACTAACATACTTTGCATGAAATATTTTCTAAACAAAGTTGTTACGGAGGTAAAAGGAAGACAAAAATCAAGCATATCCTATCAGCTTAATTTGCTAAACTTAATTAAATAACCAACAAAATGCCATTCTGAAGAATATGGGCATGTCACACTAGTTTGAGACGAACCTATACATATTGTACAAGCCTAAATAAACATGCCATGAGATCTATTTATCTATATATCATTCCTGTGCCAATTCACATTAGTGCAATAACCTAATAATGTAATCATCTAAAATCTTTCAACTTTCCAGGTTTTTTTTTTATCTCCTCCTTTGGACAATACACAATTTTGTTTCCATGGAGGCAAATCTTCTCTTGACATCTACAGAATTGAGTGCTTAAAACCAGTTATGTAAGCTGCCACTTGTTGTGAAGTTACAGTTCCTGCACATTGCTCAGATAACTCTGTATAAAGATAGTTGAGTCAAATATGGATGTGATTGCTGGAAGAATTGATGTGGATACAGGTAAAAAGTAAAAACAAGTAATTATCGTTACAACACACCAAGGCTCTGTTACTAACCTCTGGCACTGTGACCAGTTATAAATAATTTTTGACAGCAGACCATGGTTTTAACAGTTTTCCAACTAAAGGTTGTGCCTTGAATTAAAATCAAATAATTGTCAAGCATGGTGTGTCCACATTAATATGCACGAACAAGAAAAAGCTGAACTTCTATTGTGCCAAAAATGTGCCTCTGTGCAGTATCCTGTGATAACCTCACAACTGACCATAGTATAGGGAATATAGCTGAAACCTTAGCTCTTGTTTTATGTTTTTTTTGTCTGTTTTTTTTCATAAAACCCTACCCTGTGAAACAATCCCTTTGATTAGATGGCAGCATGAAGCATCATAACTCCCTCTAACGGACTCAGCGAATACGTCAGGGAGTGTACAGGTTTTTCACAAGCACTAAGATGTGCTTACTGCATTCAAACAAGTTGTACATATCTAACCCCATTAAAAAATTAAGAAACTTGAATCTCAGCACATGAACTAATTGTGCACCAATACAAATACCCATTTTAATCTGCACTGAAGTGGTTGTGCAATCCCTGTGCCTAAATACAAATATACATTTTACATCATCTGTGATACATAACCCACACTCTGTGCACCACTACAGTAATGCAAATAACAGACAACAGAAAACACAAAACACAAAATATGCACAGGTGGATACATACAATACTAAATCAGCTGGCCATTAAGCGGGTAAAGAAGTAAAGAAGGTTCATCGACCAGCTTAACCTTCCCTACCCCCAACTCACACGAGTCATTTCTGTTTTGTTCTTCCAGTACACTTTTTAAATCTACTGCATGTTTTTATAACAATAAATCCCATTCTTAAGATGTGTAAAAACATTTAAGCAAAGGAAGTAAAATCCAACTTCAGAGTGAAAATGCGGGTTAGCGACAGGTGCTACAAAAATGACGCTCTGATGATGTGATAATGTAAGCACTGTATTATAATTGTAATGTCAATAACACATGGAAAAAGTTAAAGTTCATATTCCCACCCCATGTGTCAGAGGTTTACCAGCTTGTACATTGGTACAGTGGGTTGCGAAAGTATTGACCCCCCTTGGAATTTTTCCTATTTTGTTGCCTTACAACCTGGAATTAAAATGGATTTGTATTTGGATTTCATGTAATGGACATACACAAAATAGTCCAAATTGGTGAAGTGAAATGAAAAAAAATAACTTGTTTAAAAAAATTCTAAAAAATAAATAATGGAAAAGTGGTGCGTGCATATGTATTCACCCCCTTTGCTATTAAGCCTCTAAATAAGATCTGGTGCAACCAATTACCTTCAGAAGTCACATAATTAGTTAAATAAAATCCACCTGTGTGCAATGTAAGTGTCACATGATCTGTCACATGATCTCAGTATATATACACCTGTTCTGAAAGGCCCCAGAGTCTGCAACACCACTAAGCAAGGGGCACCACCAAGCAAGCGGCACCATGAAGACCAAGGAGCTCTCCAAACAGGTCAGGGACAAAGTTGTGGAGAAGTACAGATCAGGGTTGGGTTATAAAAAAATATCTAATACTTTGAACATCCCACGGAGCACCATTAAAGCCATTATTAAAAAATGGAAAGAATATGGCACCACAACAAACCTGGCAAGAGAGGGCCGCCCACCAAAACTCACGGACCAGGCAAGGAGGGCATTAATCAGAGAGGCAACAAAGAGACCAAAGATAACCCTGAAGGAGCTGTAAAGCTCCACAGCGGAGACTGGAGTATCTGTCCATAGGACTACTTTAAGTCGTACACTCCACAGAGCTGGGCTTTACGGAAGAGTGGCCAGAAAAAAGCCATTGCTTAAAGAAAAAAATAAGCAAACACATTTGGTGTTCGCCAAAAGGCATGTGGGAGACTCCCCAAACATATGGAAGAAGGTACTCTGGTCAGATGAGCCTAAAATTGAGCTTTTTGGCCATCAAGGAAAACATTATGTCTGGCGCAAACCCAACACCTCTCATCACCCCGAGAACACCATCCCCACAGTGAAGCATGGTGGTGGCAGCATCATGCTGTGGGGATGTTTTTCATCGGCAGGGACTGGGAAACTGGTCAGAATTGAATGAATGATGGATGGCGCTTAATACAGGGAAATTCTTGAGGGAAACCTGTTTCAGTCTTCCAGAGATTTGTGACTGGGACGGAGGTTCACCTTCCAGCAGGACAATGACCCTAAGCATACTGCTAAAGCAACACTCGAGTGGTTTAAGGGGAAACATTTAAATGTCTTGGAATGGCCTAGTCAAAGCCCAGACCTCAGTCCAATTGCGAATCTGTGGTATGACTTAAAGATTGCTGTACACCAGCGGAACCCAACCAACTTGAAGGAGCTGGAGCAGTTTTGCCCTGAAGAATGGGCAAAAATCCCAGTGGCTAGATGTGCCAAGCTTATAGATACATCCCCCAAGAGACTTGCAGCTGTAATTGCTGCAAAAGGTGGCTCTACAAAGTATTGACTTGTTTGTTTCACAATAAAAAATATTTTGCATCTTCAAAGTGGTAGGCATGTTGTGTAAATCAAATGATACAAACCCCCAAAAAATCTATTTTAATTCCAGGTTGTAAGGCAACAAAATAGGAAAAATGCCAAGTGGGGTCAATACTTTCGAAAGCCACTGTATCTGTCTGGTTGTGAAACAGCTCGGTCCCAACCATCCAAATTCTCTGTTGGTCTTTATCTGTGCCCTAAATCCCACAGGGATTTAGCATGACACCAGCTTAATAAAAAGCAGGTTTCTTTACAAATACCTAATCCACAAAGCCTATCTTTGACTTTGACCTACAGAAAAAGCCCTCTTGTTCCACATTGGTAATTATAAAATGAAGTGTGACATACAGATAGATAGGTGGACAGACAGACAGCTTCCATATGCCCTGAGTTCATGGTACACTCAATAACTTATAGTTAATAAGATCTTCAGCAAACTTTATTACAATGAACAAGTGGCTCTCTAGACATGCAAATAAAAAATCTCCCTATGTACGTACCTATGTCCTCCTCCAGTGTGTGTGTGTGTGTGTGTGTGTGTGTGTGTGTGTGTGTGTGTGTGTGTGTGTGTGTGTGTGTGTGTATATATATATATATATATATATATATATATATATATATATATATATATATATATATATATATATATTATTCAGACATTTACTCACACATTTGATGATCTACAATATAGAGGTTTCTAGGCACTACCTTTAGTGTCCACTAATCTGTACAACAGGATCTGGTAGTTATTCCAGCTTTTCTGACTTGTAGCACTTTGTAATAGTTTGACAACAGTCATAAAAGTAATTACTGTAATAAATTTCACTGTAATCTCTAAATACATAGTTGCCCTAGAATTCAGAACTGACACTGAGTATAAAGAAATCTAATTAGATTGTGTCACCCAAGGGGCACTTATTTTCTTGTGGCTTTCATTTGATCAGAATTGCAGTTTCTTACATTCCCTTTGGTTCACTGTTCATTTCCTGCTGATATCTTGTGCTTAATCTGAAAAGTAATTTTACAACGAGCTAAAAGGGGTCATTCTTAAATGTCATATTTTCAAACTAAGATGTGAGCAACTCAGCTGCATGCCAATATCAGAATGGACAATGTCTAATGTCATAATAGAGGCAACACTTTAAAAGTAGCAGCTTATTTTGTAATGGTTTAGCTCTGTGAGTATGAACAACATACAATAGGTGCAGTTTTCAGGGTCCAGTAACTTGTGTCTTTTCCCACTTCCTCATTAAGTCTGTAATGAGGCAGCTTCTACTGTACAACACACACAGAAAAGCCAGTGTGATCTCAGTATAAGATCTCAAAAACATACTGAAAAGTGATTTGAATAGTACAGTATAATAGCAGCAAATGCAGTTCTACACTTACTCATCTTTACTATAAAAGTAATTTTCGGCATTTCTCCAGCAGATGTCACTCAGCAGTCACTGAATAATATTATGAAAGGAGATAGGGCATGGCGTTATACCTGATTTAAATACATATTTAACCGGAGATAAAAAAAAGTTGAGAAACAGTTTTTTATAAGATATTAGGACAGGTTTATTGGGGATTTGTTGTGGGTGTTAGATAACATTGGCACGTCTCTTTGGATCTGATGGAAAATATTCATCTCCTTTATAGTATTATACAGTGTTTGTTCTGGTTCATGTGGGTTGATGCTTATCTTAATCAGTACTGTTATTATGGTCAACTGACCCTCACCTCCTGAGCTGGCAGCTTTAAGTATAGACAATGATGTGTATATATATATATATATATATATTGTGTATTATATACAGATATATATATATATATATATATATATATATAATATAGATAGATAATTTTTTTTATTTTTTTTAAAGTTTATTTATTTATTTTTTTCTTATAGCAGGTATGTGTTAACCATGGGTACTTGAAAATCCTGTTGAGACTCATGTAATATTTTCTGGGGCCACTTTTGTACTAGATATAACATGGGTGGTTGTAGTACACGTGTTGCTAATATCATCCTAGATGCTCCAAATGCCAAGGTTTTGTCTTAGGCCTGTTTGTACCAGTGGCAGGGTGCCCTGCCCTGTGCATATTTTTGTGTTTTATATTTTATGTGGCGTGTATGTGTTGGTGCACAGGGCATAAAGTGGGCTATGTAATATAAGTGATTTAAAATGTATGCTTGTATTTAAGCACGGGGATTGCACAATCACTGAATGTGCAGATAAAATGTGTATTAGTATTTGGGCACGGGGTGCACAAAGTAGTTCCCTTGCAGTGCTGAGATTCAGTTGAGTGACAGATTAGGGGTTGGGTGTTCGCAGTGGAGAACGGGAGGGAGAGAGGGGAGAGAGGGGAAATGCTAAAAAGAATAACACTTGCTAGTTGTGCGGGAGGACCCGCACGATACTTGTTAGGATTCGTCCACTGTTTGTCTGTCTGTTTCTTTTAGCCACCGTTCCGTTTGTTTTGAGTGTTCTGCTTTGTTTAAATCTATTATTTATAATAAACCGGCACAACAGCGCATTCACTGCATCATTCTGTGTCCATTACTTCCAGGTCTGACGTCACCACACAAGACGTCGTGTCACAGTAGCACATGTAAATGGTACTATGAAAGCCTATGAACAAATATTATATAAGATAATAATGTTTCCATATTTTATGATAGTACCTTATGACCATAAGTACCATATTTTATGATAGTACCTATCTATTACCAACCCCCCACACACACATACACAATTAACCAGTTCAACAGTTCACCCAGGTAAAAAGCTTCTTCCAGTGGCAAAAACAAGACCAGGCTTCTACTTTGAAGTTACAACTGCGCCGCCTGCATGAACATATTGCACTTGTATATCAAAATGTTGGGAGGCATGTTTTCCTCCAGTCTTGTTGCTGGAGAGTTTTGGATTTCATTCACATATATGTTGCTTGTGAACTTGCTTGAAGATACAGACATCATGCCTGACTAGACCTTAGTTTGGTCTGATTGTCAGTGTAGGAATGCCAGGCACTTGGAAGGAATGATCAGAGCGATGCATAAATCATTTGCACAAAATAGTTCCAGGCCCTCTAAAGGGTGCCGAACTCCATATGTTTTCCAGGCTTAGCTCAATCTTATCTGATTGTGCTGAGTGCGACACAGCAGGTCACCTTTAGAACTAAAATTAATTATGCCTTTCCAACCTTCTACGGTTAAGAGGGCCATTAAAAGGACCATTCAGCCATGAAGGTTTTAATTTATCATATGGGTTTCAAAACATAAGTGTCACTTGATCAGCTGTCCGGTGCCGCCTGGGTGCATGCTGGATCGTTTAACGGCGAGACACAGTAAAAGAAGCTGCGTACCTTATTAGAAATGATGATTCAAACATAATCTACTTCAGATGGCCCCTTATACAGTCAGCACAAGTTTAAAATAGATGATGAGTCTCAGTGTACTTTACAGCTTTCCATATGAAAGCAATTTCACTCACCGTGGCAGCAGAGAGCCCCCTCAAGGTCGTTGAAAACTCAGATGCCAAACTTACAGGTTTATTTATATAACACCAAAATCAGCGGCAAATTGTTTTCCTAAAATTCAATTGCAATTCACTATTTAACAAATCAATTTGGTGAGGTTTTGTTAGTTACTAGGCCCTTTGTCTCTAGGAGCTATATAATTCAATATGCCTGGACTTCTTATTATTGACCAGCTGATGGCGCTCAGGGTTTGCTCCACATGAGAAATAATTTTAAACTATAAGAGTTTGTAATTTCTACAACCAAATCTTTAGTTACATCAACATGGATCCCTCCCACCCCCAATTATATATATATTTTTTTTTTTTGTGGAAAATTACAGATTACAGTTAAAACCACTGGAATGTATAGACTAAAGGCTGTGCCATTTAACTTTAATCATCAATAATGTTTTCCAGTAACTTCTTGCAGAAGACAAGCAAGTAATTTCAGATAGTTGGGATTAAGTAGTTTGCTTAGTTTTAAACAGCGAAGCCAAGTGGTCATTTATTTAAGAGGAAGTTGTGTAGTTATAATCTCTACCGTGTAGGTTTAGCTCTTGAAATCAACTCTAGGAATTAGGAAACTTCTAAGGGGATTGATTTACAAGTCCAGGCATACAACTAAAAATGACACGGCCCTTTGCCTTACACTCCCTGTTGCTGCAATGAAATGCAGCTTTCATAGGACATCCATTGCTTTTAAAACACTCAGTTTTAAAATACAGCTATTTTAAAAGGAAACATAGTAATACAACCAGACAACCGTTTTAATGAGAGGTATTTCATGTTATAATATTAATACAGTGCGCACGGGGAGCTGGGGGGAAAAAAAGCAAGCAAGTAAGTTTGATTCACAGGTTGTCAAATTAGTAGTAAGATTGACAGCCATGGTTTGGGTGGCAATTGCTCATTCTTTGGGGTTCCTTGCGATTTTTAAGACAGAACCTTATAATAGTATTGTGTAATGTACGCACTTGTACTCTGATCTAAATGTATGTTTGCAGTTTCCTGCCGTAGATTAAACTCGCTCCAATAATGAAATCCAACTTTCTGTACAGTGTTGTACTTGAAATGTCTGCATATCCTGAACAAAGATAAAAAAAAAAAAATAACATTTACAGTATTTTACAGCAATTTACTATTGTAAATGTTAGTATTTACTGTAGAATACTACAGTAAATGACAGTATACATAAGGGAATGCAGACTGCAGATAAAAATGGACTTGAAATAGAAAAAAATTAAAAAAAACAAAAAAAACATTACAAACAGTTTGTAGAATTAGTCAACTTTGGTCTTTAACTCTTTCAATGCCAGCTAATCAAATATAACATGTCCCCCAGTCACTGGGGAATAAAAAGCATTGATGTATGATGTATCTCCCCACGGACAGGGGTATACTGAATGCACATTAACTGTAAATGTTTTTGTAGATTCATGTCACACCAGTAATCATTTTGTGTTCCACTTTAGGCCTACTTAAAGAGTCCAATGTTCCCATGTTGTTTCACAATACAACAGTAGTGCCTTAAGCAGGTTTGTGTCTAGAAAGCAGCTTGAGCAGTTTGGAGCAGTCAGTATAGTGTATTGACTCTTCAACTGTCACAGCTGGCATACTAACTAATGGTGTGCCCATATCGCCACAGCTAGATTGGGAAATTACAAAAATAAAATAAATCATTTCTCTCACTTTTAACCCCCATAAGGACACGTCGGAAAACTGACTTTCCTGGTAACAAACATATAACTGACAACTGGAGTAAATGAATGGATGAAAATGTGTGCATGAACACTTTATTTTGCTTTTCCTTTACTTCTAGCCATCGTTTGGTATAATGTGTTGTTTATGCAATGCAAAATGGATAAGACACAAGTGAAAGCACCACTGTATTCTGGATGCTGTAGTTTATTCTAGGAACACGTCCATCGTACGTATCTCACGTACATCCAGGCACGTGAGATAATTAGAAAGCCTCAGGCCTTCTCTTTCATTGGTATACACAGTGACTCTGTTCCTAGCTCTTTCCATTTTTGTGTTAAAGGCACCTGAACACACCTACCGATTTGCTGCAAGTCACCACACTGTAGCACTGAATGAGGGGGTGGTAGAAAGTACGCATATGAGCATGCTTGATGTTGAAACCAAAATGCTATCTGTTGAAGTGACCGAGTAATAGGCAACAAATGGATATACTTGTATATTAACTGTACATTTAAAAACATCGACAAGACCATTTCATATCTATGCACTTATAAAGCTGCTAATGAACAACTAGAGGGCATACAAACTTCAAGCAAAGTGTTTTTTCAGCCGTCAACTCAGACTTTTTTAATGAAAAAAGCAAGTGTGGTTAAGCTGGTTAATACAAAATAAATAATGAAAAGAATCAAAAGTGACCTATTGATTTTGTGGCACCAGCAAATCTCATAATGCAGGTTTATGTTACAAATAATTCATTTTACCGACGATGACTAGTAATATGTGAAGTATGTGCAGTCTTGGACCTAGAGAGAAGCATGTGACATACTGAGGCAGAGATACTTTACTACTACAGAACTGATGCCAGTGGTGGAGTGGATGCAGCATTCCTGACTGATATTATTTCTAGGTCAGTAAAAACATTGGTCTTTTATTTGTCATATAAGTACTGTGAGCAAAATTGCCTATAATATTGCGTATACATAGTCATTTTTGAGAGCTGCAGGCCCCTTTGTTTTGTTGACATTTTATTTAAGTTCATAGGCATAGCTGATTTTATAATGAGATTATACATTTTATTCAAAGTTGATTATTTTCAACTTGAATATAACTGAACTTAAAGAAATAAAATCAGAACTGAAGTAAATGCTGGAGTGAATACAACATTGCTGCATAGTGAAAAGAAAAGGACGGCTGACGGCACATGTTTCGGAGGACACGTGTGTTCATCTTCGTCACTCCCGAGTCAGCATGGGGGTTGCAGCGCTGAGCCAGGCTTACGAATTGGGCATTTCAAGTTGGGGAGAAAATGGGGTAAAATACAACTGGCAATTCCAAATTTAAAAAAAAAAAAGTGGGGCTACTCACAAAAAGCAAAGGACATTGTCAGGAGTAGGAAACCTGGGAAACCAGGTCCACTGCATTCTCTAGTGTTGTAAAAATATGTACTGATGCACAATGAAAAACACAACACCCCGGTCTAATGGATTGAATCAAATATCTTAAACATAGAAATCAAACAAAATCACAGAAAATGTGAACAGAAATACAGATCAAAGACTCATGATAAGTTAAGTTTTGAAGTATGAAATGTGACACACTGTCTAAATGAAAAGTTAATATCGGGTATGACCTCCCTGAGCATTCACACGATCCTGGCAAACGTTAATGCATAGACCTGATCAGCCACTGGATAGACTGCTGTGAGATGTTCTGCCACTCTTCCTGTGCAGCTGCAGCCAGCTGGCAAAGGTTGGGTGGTCGCGGTTGTCTCCTGAGGTTGGCACTGGCAATTTGGTCGCACAGATGTTATAAAGCTGGCCACAACAAGACCTCGATGTTGTATTCTTGAAATCTTGCAATTGTAATCCTAGCACTGCGTGGTCTTAAGTTGTTCTGCTGGAAAATCGAAACTTCCGGATTGGCTTGCAGGAACCGAAAAACTATTGCCTCAAGCACTTCATCCATGTATTGCTGAGCAGTAAGGTTGCCCTCAATCTGCAGCGAAGGTGTTCTTGTGTTAAAGGAGATTCCTCCCCACATCATAACACTCACTGCGACTTCTCCATACACATTGTCTTCCATCAGGTAAGGTCAGGTGACCTTCGGCCTTCCAGGATGTGGCCTGTCCTTCACAGAGCTGGTTTCTTGGTTTCTCTGGACTAGTCTGCTGATTGTTGAAGCAGAACATCTCATTCTCTGGGCAAGTTCTCTCACAGACATGACACCTTCAATCATGCCGATAGCAACCAGATGATCTTCATTACTCAAGCAGCGTCTGGCCGTATCTTTCGCTATTGCGTGAATTAAAATCGTGTCTTTTCGAATGTCTGTTTATACATATTCTTAATCAACTCATTTTGGCAATTTTAACTCAACTGAAATACCAAGCACTGAGCACCTGCTGTTTTTTTATGAAATCGCATGACTTGGGGCTCAGTATTTTGTTATCCCAAGGAATAATACTACTCAAGCAAACAACAAACCTATCAGCTCACTATTTAAAATACAAATAACATTACGTATGTGCCCAATGAGCTGTTGATGTAAAAACTATATTGTTGTGTTTTTATTGTGCATCAGTATATATTAATTACACATATAAATTGTTTTAAAGGAATGTTCCCACAATCTCTGTTTAAAATTAGACTGAAGACTTTTTTGTTCGACCAGGCTTATAATTAGATATTTTTTTGTTTTTAAGTAGATTTTGTGAAGCGCCTTGCGATATTTTAGTATGTATATGGGGAGCTATAGAAAAAATACATGATTGATTGATTGATTGATAAACATATTCATATGCCCTGCCTTAATTATAGCATCAATACATGAACAGGCATTTCTTAAATTCTAGACGTAAGTTTGTTATTGATAAATGTTTAACAACAAGCAATTCTCTGTCTGAATAAGAATAAAATTGGTCTGCAATTTATTTGTAATAGAGGATTTGCTAACCCCCTCCACTGTTGGTCGGGTG
Source organism: Polyodon spathula (assembly GCF_017654505.1). NCBI lineage: Eukaryota > Metazoa > Chordata > Actinopteri > Acipenseriformes > Polyodontidae > Polyodon > Polyodon spathula. The sequence goes on along the minus strand of NC_054535.1, from coordinate 93,159,522 downwards.
TTAATGGGTCTGTAACAGCACTTAATAGCTTCCAGTAACCCTATAATGAGTTCAAAGGTGTGATGATTTGGACAACCTAAAACAGCTGGCAAATACTGTTCCAATAATGTTAAAAGAAATGGGTAGAAAATGAAAACAAAATGGATATGAAGCAAATAATCTGTGAGACACAGTTAAGGGGGCTCTTTCCTCAGGATTCCCCTGCAATATCTATACATTATTCCTTAACCTACTGTTATGAGGCCACAGCCAGCAAATATGCATGTCACAAGCCTGTGGCACTGTGATAAAGCAAAAATGAATTTTTATAAGTACTGTACCTTCACTGTGTTAATATTCCTGCATTTAACTGATATAGTAAGCTTGTGGTATTCCTGTGGTTGAAGTTTGACTTAAAATGTAAGTAGTATTAGGTTAGTGCTCCATCAGTTTTCCAACATCAGTAAAACAGTTTGTGTAACCACAGAGACGTATTGTAAGCATGAGTTCTATTAAGCTATTTATTGTTTTGTATGTTTTGGACCCCTTAATCTGCTTTACTCCCATAGTGGTATAATTATTGTTTAAAAATACAACAATACTAGGTGGCAGTAGGTGCGGAGGAAACATTTGATATGAAAGGGTTTTTAAATTTGAAAAAGACAAGAGAAAAACGTAGAGATCACTAAAAAAGTGATTCGCATGTTTCAGTAGCTTGCATGTCTATATTTGTGGGGACTTCTCATTGACTCTCATTATATTTTTTAGTTACTTTATTTTTTAGTTTGTCCAGTCAGACAAAACTCCACACATGGTCAAAGTCCACAACAAACTAAATATTTTGGCAGTATTTTTTTATTTATTTTTTAAAAACATATTTAATTCTTAAATATGTGTTTTACAAAGAGTTTCTACCTTTGTGGGAACATTTTCTCAAATTTTGGTCACACATTGATAGTAATACTTGCGCCTCCCCATCACACATACAGTACACATGTATACAAAGTAAATTTAATTTGTCATACCTAAAGTTCACAGTAAACCACTGTGATTAAAACATTAATATCGTAAGTGAGTACACAGACAAAATTCAACAAAACACAGATGCATGCGCATATCTCAAAGTAATGCAAAATTCAGCAAGGTGCAAAATTCGGAAAGGCACCAGCTTTTTCATTTTCACCCACCGTAATGACAGCTCATTTCACATCTATTGACAGCTAATACTAAACAAAGACATAATTGGTCCAAATGTATTTTATTATCCACCAAAACCAGCTGATTCACACTTTGCACCGATGAAAGTAACCATTGGCAACTGTCGAATCATCCTATTACAGTCTGTCAGCTCGACACAGACAGTTCAGTAATATTGTTCCATTCAAATATCTAGCACTGTCCAGATAAACTAAATTAAACTCTTACAAGTAAAATGTTATTTGTTTAATAAAGTTTTTTTTTTTTTTTCTCTCTAAGTTTGTATGTGACCTTTTAACAGTTTCGGGGCTATTTTCCTAACACTTTCTCATCAAAAGGGTACCTGAAATGTTTGTTTTTTCTCCAAAGCAAATAATGAGAAAAACTGTTTTTGAATAGCAATAGTGCACTCGTTATTATTATTTGTTTATTTAGCAGACATCTTTATCTAAGGCAACTTGCAATGGTGTGCGAATTATTACTCACCTGCAGGGTCACTTGCAACCTCTCACCTGAAAGACAGAGCCAGGATTTGAAGCAGGAACCTCCTGGTTACAAACCCTTTTCTTTAATCAACAGACCACACAACCTACTTTGACTTTTGCTAGGGCTTTCAGCTTGGGATGACAATTTTATTGTGAAGAATAATGCGACCGCCATTTTAAGAGTTGGCAATGGCTACCACTGTATGTGGTTACGTTGAGAATAACCTTTATCCTACAATGAAATTAAAACCCAGAGTATCAGGTACACAAACGGTTAAAGTCACATATGGTCCCTGTCAAGAGTGTTGACTGAAACTGATTTTCCCTCTTTACTCCTTTTACAGCTTAACTTTACATTGTACAACATATAGTCAAAGATATGTGTTGAGATCCTTCCATTTGTTATGTCCATGGTTTCCTTCCTCCCACACCTCCCCTGTCAGGCAAATATGTCTGACATATGTAGAGAAAAAACATCTGTATATACTGTAAAGTGATACAGAGACTAGCCCGATTTTTCTTAGTAATAGTGTAACTAGGAAGATCGGGATAAGTGTCAGTTGATATGTCAGCTACAGTTGAAAATCATCTTGCTGAAGAACCTTACTTGGGCCTCCCTTTTGTAGCTATACTGTACGTGACATTTCTGCCTTTTAGACACAATTTCATAATTTCTTCCTCATGAGTAAACAGGGCAGATAGCCAAACCGAGAGAGATGATCGAGTCCAGTTCTTTCCTGACGAATGCTTTGTTTGTGGCTCTATCGGTCAAAAGAGTTTGACACTCTTGGCATCATATCAAAGATTCCATTAGGCAGAGGTAGGCCATCTTCTGACTAGATGTAGCAGTCAATCAAATAGCTTAGACTGCTCGACATAGGCCAGTCCAGTAGCAAAACTCTTTAAAACTTAAACAAATATGACACGGCCAAAAAATAAATGTGTTCTGTTGGCTTATTTTTTTTTGTTTAATACAATAATGCCTAAATATTATCATGTACTGCAATTGTAATTGGGTATGGAAGCCATATTGCACTGAAAAACAATCCACAGCTGACAAGGGCTGCTCCCTTCTGAAAAATGTCCATTTTGGTTTCTTCCTAATTATTTTTTTTCCTGGCTGGCTGCACTTGTGATCCAAACTCCTGCTAGAAGTTGATATTTTTTTCTATCAACAGTTTGGGGCATGTCATTATTTATTAATTTTTTTAAAAATTTTCATCAAAGTGACAGAAAGCTCACACAATGGTATGTACATGCTGTGTGTTCATCAGGTCCAGGGCATGCTCATAACCACGTCATTTACAGTACAAATAACAGAGGACCTTTGAACGGCCTCAAAACTTCATCTTTCAACTGAATGATTTTGTAACCTGTATCTTACAGTATGGTCTAAATGCAGAACCCAGTCACCTCCCTATCCCTTTAACTGATATAGTAACATTTTACTGATCTCAAAGCATTACTGCATTACTGCAAAAACCTAGAATATTGACACTGTAAATATAAATAACCATCCGCACCATACTGTAGTCACTGGCCTCGCTGTACTGTTAAAACACTGAACAAAGACTACAAGTAATAATGACAACCATTGATTTCAACATATCGGGCAATTTAACCTTTGCTGAAAATATCAGAACCAATTTGGTTGAACAACTAAATGAAACAACTGAAAACCAACATATAAACAGACCTGTGAACTTAACTGCGGCTAAAAATTACACAAGATAGAAGTGCGAACCATCCTTTCATTAGTAAAAATGACTTAACCAAACTAAAAACATTAGAAGTGTTCAAAATAGATAACCCATAGGGGCAGGATGTTTGAAAAACTTAGTGATGCAGCTTATCCAATAGGCACCACTAGTAGAATGCCAGCAAACTCTCCTCTGACTTCAACCAGTGAAATTGAGTTCCAGCAAAGCAACCACTGCATCCACATAAATGCTTTGGAAAAATAAAAACACATGAAGATTTCCACATTAAGCATTGAGGCTCAGTTAGGCTCTATCCTGCAGGTAAGATACACACATTACCACAGTGAAACTATTTGCAAACTCAGATCTTAAAATAGGAGAATTAATATCTCTAACTGGTCATCAAATAATACTTCCATCCAGTTTGTTGCTGTTTAGTTTGTATGCTCATCATTTTCCTGAGGTTTTGTATAGATTGAGCCAGAGGTGAGTTCACTGTTTTAACCTGAGTGGATTACTAATTAAATGCACACGTGCTTTATAAAAATAATACTGCTTTGTGGCAGGGCGATTGCCCTGCACAGTGGTAAATTAGTGTTGGTGTGATTTATGTGGGAATGGGTTTATTGTGTATCGTTTTGGAGTTGATTAGTTTGATTGTATTATTGTTTAGAGACGGGCGCTCGGTTGAGACTTGCTGCCTGCTATGCTTGGTTGAGGGGAAGGGCAGCAAGTGATTGGCTGTGCTGGTCCTCAATCAGCAGGTGGGCGGGTCTCGATCGAGTGTCCGTCAGTTTAAAAACATCCGCGGGAGATAGCGAGGGGCTGCTGCAAGGCCTGCCGTTTTCACGGCACCTTTGATTTATAGTTTGTTGTGCTGTGTTTTATTTTGCATTCTTTGTACAGCTTGATGTACTTGTCCTCTGTGCGTTACCATCGCTGGTAACGTCACATGACCACCTTTATTTTACTTTCGCTTTCTGTTTGTTTGATAATAAAACCTGTACGCCTGTGCCGGCATTTCAACATCAACACCACGCCTGTCTGTCTATGTGCTTCAACAGCCGCTACACACACACTTGACGCGAGAAAGACCCTGTCACATGCTTGCACAGCATTTTGTTTTACAGAACATAAATATATTACATTAGTACCCAATGAAATTACTTGTTTTAATCAATAATTTAAAATCGTAAACTCATGCAAATGCCCCCCTGTGAGATTATATAATGGGTAGACCTACCTAATCGAAAGCTCCTTATTGAATTGTTGGTAAATGTACCTATTTACATACAATTATAATCTAATAGTTTTGAAATATTAGAAATACTTGTCAGATAAATTTTGACTCATCCTTTTGTAGCCTGTACCAAAAAGGTCAACTTCAACATTAATGTCATTCAATATGTCAGAGCAACAGTGCATTACACAACAAATACATCCATCTTCCAGAGTCATAAAGTGATCCATTTTATTTTCTGGTCATTATTGTTTCAAGCCAGATGTTTTTTTCCATCCACAATAATTCCTCCAAATATATTGCTGATTTATTTTGCACATATTCAGGTTTATATTTCAATATGCACATGTATCCCCTTCAGGTCTATGAGCCACAGCTCTGTTAATATTACACATGAGTTTTCACTTGTATGTTTTCCATGTAGAGGAAAGACAAATCAGGACTGAGGTGGACATTCTTTACTGTTGCTTTAAGTACTAAGATATCCTTGAGAGTTGGACACAGATGGATAACAGGTTGATGAAAAAAAAGCAGACTGACATGGGTTGATAAATGATCAATAGACCCACAAAGACATGTCAAGAATACATCATGTCGATGGATATACACTGCATCCCTTTTAAAATACGCTGTAAATGAAAACATCTGCAAGTTTCAAAATATTCAAGGGTAACCAAAATGTGGGATGTCACAGTTTTTGAGTTGGTCTAAACTAGAAATAAACTGGATTAAAACCTGATGTGGCATAAAATCACATTTTTAAACATTAGATCATAACATCTTGATGGTCTTGGTATGTGGACTCAAGATTGTAATCGAGCAAGTTTGACAGTGAAGGAGAAACATCTCTGGAATTCTCACTAATGGCTTTTGACATGCAAAAACCTGCCAATGGTCATGTTTCTGTTACATTGTCGAAGGATGTAATGTGGAAGTGTGAATAAACAAACCAATAAAATATATATATATATATTATATGCCACAAAGCAGTGTTTGCATCAACACTGGCTTTAGAGCATTAACACCATTACATATTTACTTCACAGAGTTCAACCAAAGTGATTGCATTAAGAAATCTTGAAAAAAACAACAAAGTGGATCTGTTACCATTTACATTTCATATTAAGTTGACCTCAATTTTATTTATGTATGTACAATGTTACATGTTTTATGAATTTCATGGTAATAGTTACCACTCAGGACACTACATTTTCCTGGTAAAATAAACTTCAAACTCAGGACATGCTTTTGCAAATTTAAAGGAAAATGCACACTGCATACCCTTATATACTATTTGCACATTGCTTACTTATGAATCCTTTCAACACCATTTGTCTAATCAATATTTGCAAACAAAAAAAGTGTAGCTTTATAGTACAAGGATTTATCCACCTCTGTTGAATGAAACTTGGAGGTCGTGTAAGTTGTGTACATTTTATAATTATAGCCGTTTCCATCAAATTGATCATCCTTTTTTCATTCATCCCTACTCTTAATAAATAGAGACATGGCCAATATTAGTAGAATAGATTACAAGCCTCCAAGCCATGATTAATATGCCCCTTGCAGAGACTTTGCATTTCTTGCTGAGTCACGACTCTCAAATTACTTGTGTGGAGTTATGGATGCTTCCCAAGACCTTGGAACATCACAGATCCAAGTCTGGTTTGTAACTAAAATATTGAAGGAGGATGCAGCAAGTGAGGCTTTCTTCATCATTTTTAATTAGAATTGTTTTGGCTCATTACTGCCACCAAGTAATTATGTTACTGCTGAAGGTCACTCACAGGGCGGAACAGATATATCTCACAGTATTATAGCTACATTATTATGGTGATTAATTTTGTAATCAGATTTAATGTTTAATTGATCAAATTAGCAGTAATAAAGTAAAGCCAGCGTACCTCGATTCATAATTAGGACTGATGGTTTGTGCACTGCGTCAATATATCCAGCTTCAGACTGCTATTAGACATATTAATGTATTGCTACAAAAAACAAAAAGAAAAACTTGTAAAATAATCCCTTGTAGTTCACATAGGTTATTTGTCTGAAAAGGTCAAGATTACCATTAGACAGATTCGTGGTAGATGGTACCAGTGAAATAGTTTATTGATCCTCTGAATACAAGTGTATCATGTTCTAAACTTGTGCATGACAAACAGTGGAATGGTAGCATACTGGATTAACTCAATATTGTCAAGCTGAAAATCAAAAACCCTTAAGCAATTTAAAACGAAACTCAGTGCTGTGGTTTATGCCATTTTATTGCTATTATTAGTTTCAATAGGCTTGCAGATACTCAGATTCTATGACATGTCTTAAGTTGACAGGTATTAATAAAATATAATTTGTCCCATAATGTGCAATAAAACAGTCTTCTGTGAATTTTATATAAAATTATCTATTAGCCAGTCAGAACCAAATCTATTAAAAGCACTCACATTTTTATCTTCAGTTATTTGTATCACTTAAAGTGTGTTTTATCTGTTTGATATAAATCCATTTTCTTTTGACTTTTTTGTAACACTTCACTAAGACCCGATCCCTCTACAGTAAGTAGCTTCCAATAATTCAGCATTACAATGACTGTATTCAATGCAAATCACTTAATTTGTCTTTAAACAAATTGAGATTCATGTCCTCTTCAGCATGGTCTGAGTGATTGCCTCTTGAATACAGAATGTGGAAGTTTAAATTATATATAAAATTCACACTGCTAGAAGATGTTGTCTTCTCATGATTGGTACTTCAGAATATGTAGAGTGCAAATGATGGGAAAAACATCTGTTTGTGTTTCATAATTAGCATGTTTTGAATTCATCTGTTTTAATTCATACCTGCCAACTTTAAACGAGTTAAAGGGAATTACTTGGTACAATGTAAATGTCTGCACAACCTAAATGATAATTTATGATTTATTATTATTAAATTATGCTGATTTTTGAAACTTGATTTCAATATTACTCCTTCTTTATAATGTCAGTGTGGTAAAGTATAATGTAAGATATACTATTTTAACATGATTTATTATGAACATGGTTTGTTATTACAGTGGCACCAAACATATTCAACAATTTTCTATACTGTGCTACAAAATGAATGTTTTACAAAAAGTTTCCAGTTAAGTGTCTAAATGACAGGAGGGAAACCAGGGTGGTAGGGAAACAACATACTGTTCAAGGTATATTTTAGCAAAAAAAACAAATAATTAAAACAAAAGAGAAAGGAACATTGTCTCAGTTAGGAGGCAAAACATAAAGTTAACTGGTTTTTATGCACAGTGATCTGCGCTGTTTAAACACAGGTTTTTGTTTGTTGTTTTTGGCTCATTTCACAATAACTCATGTCAACTCTGCTTCTCTCTAACCAAGAATTGAACAATCCCTCAATAGTCCTCACCAGTCTGTATAGAAATCAATTAGGACGACCGATTGATTCAACCTGCAGGGATGTAACCCTATTTTTGCCAAATTCATAACACACTCTGTAAAAGTATATTTATATATATTGAAACATATTTGGAACATGTGTGCTGGTCTGGTGGAGGGGGGCAGTGGGTCATTCCCCCGCATCCTCCTGCATTCCCCCTGTCTGGGTAGCTACACCTTTCCACAAACCTACATTGAAGAAAATAGACTGTCTGAAGCTTGCCTCACTGGAGGAGTACCGAGCTATTCATTTTTTTCCTCTTAAAACTGACAAGCAAAAAAATATCATATTTGAGAAGAGTCGATCTTCTCATCTCTACTTTTAGCTTTATGCAGTATATTTTACTACAATTTTATTATTTGGGTACATTGGATGTAGATCCACTTCTGGAGCTGAAAGTCTGAATTTCTAAAATTGAAAACAGGAAAGAACATCAGCAATTTACTTAATAGAATAAATTGGTGGCAAATTGATAGCCTTCTGAAAATGTTCCTAATATGTAAGAGGACGAACAACCTTTGTTTATGATTTTGACAGTTGCCAAATTATCTGAATGGATGAGAATTTCCAATTTAGCCCTGGAAGATAAGACTACAGCACCTGGATACATTTTGTAAAACGTGGAGGACCGATCGGAATGGGGCATAGATTCAAATTATTTAAGCCAAGAAGCTCCCTTGAATGCCTTCCAAAGCCACGAGAAGAAACTACAAATCTTCAGGTAGAAGAAGGCTATCATCATAAAAGAACGTAACTCTGTTCCATTGTCTTAAAAGGAGTTTCCATAGGCGTAATTCTTGGGGGTGAGAAGAATCAATAGAAATAATATGTTGATGGAAGAAGCAAGCTGAAGAAGATGAATGAACAACTTTGCGGAATGATTCTCATAGCATAATGAAGGTGACAGAGGAGAGACAGAAGGTCATATTTAGTGCATGTGTTCCTAGAGAGGACTGTAGAAATTAACTCTCTGTAAACTACTGAAATCAAGAATGAATTCAGAAACGGTGAGTGTTTTGAACAACTGAGGATCTGACGACTTGAGTGTAACAGAGAGTTCTCGACAATCAACTGTTCTGCTGCTAATACTATCTGGGTAACTGCTAAGCAAAGAGACTAAATTAATATCCAGGTCTGAAAGTATTTGATGGCATAAAGAAAGGGAGACAGACTTGAATTGAAGAGAAGCACATTATGGGGATAATGAACACGAGGATTTCAAGAACCAGAAAAGGCCTTTTGGCCTACCTATACTCGCTCGCTTTGGTGCCAAAAGTGTTAGCACTCAAGAGAGGAAAAACAAAACAAAAAAACAAACAAAACTTAAACTGGTTAAACCTCTGGAAATCCATGTCTAGACGGACCGGCCTTCCCCCAGACGGCTAGCTAAAGGACTGTTTGCAGTGCGCAGGTGTAGAGGTCAGTCTTGCAGTCCTCAAGACAATGACAAACAACAAAGTATTGATGAAATGGTGATTTATTTATAAGTTTGATGACAACAGTAAATAAACAGAAGGCTGGCAAAGCACAACAATGTGTATTGCACAGTTCAATAAACACGGGGTTCAGTCCCGAAATAATAAATACGATGTTAAACAAACACACAAAACACAGATACAGTCACAAGTCCAGAATGAGTGCTGTAATACTTATGGTGAAATACAATTTACTTGTGCAGTGTAAAAAATAACAAACAGTACAATTAGATGAAATAAACAAATAAAAGACTCATTCTTATTTTACACTCGTCCTTCAAAGGAACAGATCACCTAGCCACGTCCCCTTTCGTACCATCAGTCACACCCCCTTGGTAAGCAAGTGCAACCGTTTCTCCTCCAATCCGTGGTTGCCACATCACTTTTCCTGTGGAGCAATGACTTGGTGTACCGTAGCTCCACCACCCTTCCTAGGTGGCCGACTTCCACCTAACCCTTGGAATGAATTGTCAGACCATCCAGTCTGGGGCACTCTGTTCAATTTACGCAGCAACCTCACAGTTCAGGGGGGAGATTTACATCCAAGACTCATTCTTTCTCTGGCACAAGGTCTTATTGTGGCCATTCAGAGAATGTTTAACTGTGTAGGAACAATTTCCTGAAATTAATAACTATTTTTGATATAAGGACATATCTGAACTAATCTGTTGGATTCATTTTTGAGCCCACAGTATACAGTGCAGCATGTGAACTATTGACTGGAGCAGCTGCTGAATCACCCTACACAAAGGAGAGGGGGAGTGAGCCATGGGTCTGTGTTCTTTAACTGAACCCGATACAAAGGGGTCTCTACAGGATCATGAGTACTTCGGAGCATCTGATCAGAATTTATGGAGGAAACGAAAAGCTGGAGACAGCAGAAGGGAAGTCATAAAGAAGATCATGTGGCCATCCCATGCAGGATGAGATCACCCATGGCCCAAAACAATGGAAGACAGTTGTGGGAGAATGTATAGGTCTTTGTGTAAAAGTCCTGTAAGAGCTGGCAATTTGCAGGAAGAACTTTGAATTGGTTTCTGAACTGGTTTCTGAGTCTAACATGGCTCCCTAAGAGATGATAGCGCTAAGCTTTATACCTCTTGACTGCAAAAAGATTCTCTACCATGCAATAACCAAACGTCAATGAAAACTCAGTGTTCAGGATTCTAACAGGAAAAAGAGACGTCTTTATCAAGAACCATTCCCGGCTAGGACACAATTTTCTCTTCCCAGTTGTAGTCACAACATAACAAGACTGTGTCTGCCTTTGATGTTAAGCATTCAAGAAGAAAACAAACAGAACATGTGTGAAACCCCTACTTGGGTTTTGAAGATAAAGGAGCCCAATTTGGGTTTGAAGATTTGCGGAAACGAAGCAAAGACATAACTACAACTTTTGGGGTCTTCTTCAAGGAACCGTTAAGTATAATTCCCTTACTTTTCCCTTGTGGAACTAGTCTAATTCATGTTAATTACAACACATAGAAATTGATAAAGTGGTTATCTTACATTGCACTTTTAATGCGCATATGAAAAACCTCAGAGTTTGAACCTTGTTAAAAAGTAACTAAGCTGCTTAACTCATATTGTCATATGAAGTGCTTATTTGAAAGTATACTTGTGTAATTGTTAGGAAATAATTGAGCATTTAGAAGCAGGGCCACTGTCTGTGTAGTGAGCTGAGGGCACTGCCAGCAGAGTGACGTCATCACCGGCTAGCAGAGCCACGCAGCCTGTACTGAGATTGAGACAGAGAAGTGACTGTACTGTTAGAATGAAATGCTGAACCTATACTGAATGTTAGGAATGCAATAGGATTTTACTTGTATTGTAGTTTAATTGTGAAAAGACACACAAAGCAGCATCTACATCCAATGAATAAGTGGTTACTGGTGCTGCATTGATAAGTATGTGAATCATTACCTCATGATGATTTTCTAAGTTTTTCCTTTCTGTACCATTAGTATTATTATCTAATAAACTGCTACAATATTTTAACCTACCTTGTTGTGGTTGAGGGTATTTTGTATGTTCATTGTAATTCCTTGATTTTATACACGTCATTAAATAAAATGATTATGATGAGGTCTTAATTAACGTAAATGAATACTCAGATTATTTAACAGATAACTAATAGATTGTCTGGGTTTAGTCGGTGATCTATTATAGTAATGGTCATATAGTATTCATTCAAGTTGATTGACCCACATTACTTTGTATTCATTATTCAAATTAATTAATTGTTTAAAGTAATTATTAAACAAACTAACGTGATTAGCCCCACAACTGAAAGCCTGAATTACATGGAAGTAAGATGCCAGGTAGATGAGGGACCGACTATGTGGATGTATGAGTTTTAGGGACGCCTGATTCACCCAGTAGGGAGGATAGGATGCTTACTGTGGTCCACAAGGGCTGGGAGCCATCTGCAGGGGCTTGCTGGACACCTACAGGATTCACAGATGTAATCTGGCTTCTTGTAAGATTAGTAATAAAATTGTTAAATTGGACAAGGCAGTTGGAATATAAGCAGTACTGACAGTATCAGGGACGGGCATGCACAGGTGTTATTATTGTTGCACACATCAAATGCATTTATAAATTAACCCCTGAATTACACTATACATAAAGTGCTTTACGCATTGGAGTAGAAGGAGATGCCTGATGAGCTGGACGCAAGAGAGGGGCGAGTTACATGGGTATGTATAAGATTTTGATAGTTATATTGAGATAACAAAATGTGTAGGGACTGTCCCTCCTCCCAAATTTTAGTTTATAAACTTCATATAACCAAAGGACGGATGACAGTTATGCAATGGAAGTGTCTCCTTGCAGCAATCAAACACCTCAACTAGTTAACTGGCCTATCCTTTCAATGAATGTGCTGGTGAATGGTCTTAAAATAATTAGGACATACAATTTTTATAAAAGAAAAACTAAGCCAACATTATGGTAAAGCATTGATGCTTGACATTTACTCAGCTATAAAACCAGTTAAGCTACAAAAAAATCTAATTTTGCCTGTGCAGTAAGACTATCTGTATAGTGCCCAACCTCCATATAGCATTATCAGCTCAGCGTGAGTTTGTACTTTCTTATCATCGAATACATTTCTGTAGTTATTATATTAAAAATGGGCTTAACAACTCATGCAGTATGTGGACCTTAACTTCAAGGATTTGTAACATCTGGGAGCTATACATATTCTTGCAGTATGACTATAACAGTTGAAGGGTTTTCAGTTTCTAAACAGAGCACACAGTTTACTAACCCTAACAAATATTTACACCAGAGCGCTTTAAGTCAGGGACTTCAATCACCCCCATAAAAGTTGAAAATTAAACAAAGCTGTGTTTTTTTTTTTTTCTCTTGTGGTTTTACACGTTTGCGTTGTTATTTCATGTACTGGCCAGCTGTGACCTTCTTAATGTGAATTCTGGGCTTTTAAGTGACTTGTTGAGCACATAAGAGATCGAACGTCTTCATCAACAGCAGATGAGTCCGTAAGTCACTATTTTGTCTGTGGATACCACAGTCCTGTCTGTCACAGTTGGCCAGTATGGAGCAAAGAACTAAAACCTTTTTCTTTTCAACTTCACTTTTCAATTCTTTAATAAAGGTGCATGAATAGAGTATATTGAAATCAAAGATGTTGTTATTATTATCAGTGTATATTAAGGGATAATGTATAAATAGCTGATTAACATGCTATGCAATAGATGAATAATACATTTTTTTAGTGTTGTAATACTACTGTTAGGGTAGGCTAATTTAGAGTGTCATTTACATTAATTAGCAAATCTAAATTTGTGTTTTGATCATGTTACTTATTACATATTTGAATTCATTGCAATTTAGTTAAATAATCTATTAAGTATGTATAAAGCATTTGTAAAATATGTAACCATATTACTTGTTGTAGAATGCCTTACATAAACATGAAAACTAACCCATAAATACTATAACCGCCACGGTTATACTCATACATCAAACCACTGCCAACAGTCTTTATGCAAGTTACATTTTATTAAAATGTTACAATATTAAAATGAATGACAAACTATCGGATACAAGTCAAAAATTTTATGCAAGCATGTCATATCAAACATCTGCACAGCCGAAACATCATATTTAACTGAACAATTAAACCTAAAAGGGGTTGTGTTCTAACTTCCCACATATAAAGCGCGACTTCAAAAAATGATATTTTTCACCGGTGCATTTTTGTGCAGAATGAAGGAATTGATGGCTGCTCTCGCGTGTGTCACTCGGTGCAGCACAATCCAGGTTGAGCTGCTATGCTGCTTTGCAGTTTTTCTGATCAAAATGTTTCTGCCAAAGCGCTGTGGCTAGCTTCAAGATGAAATCTCGCTTATTGATATTTTTCACCGGTGCATTTTTGTGCAGAATGAAGGAATTGATGGCTGCCAGGTCCATTAAAGATAACAACAGGCTTGTATATATATATATATATATATATATATATTGTAGGTTATATTCAAAATAAAAACATGTATTGTTAAAGGCAGTCAAAATGACTGCTTTGGCAGCTCTAGGTGGGCGGGATTATAACTTCCTTATTTTCGTGATCCTGCCTTTCAAACGCCTTCAGGGTATTTAATGCGTGTATTTAGGAAAAGTATAAACGGACAACCGCATAACTTTCAGACACGCAGTGTAATTTAAATTTGAAAACCATCAAACCGTTTCAGTGTTAAGCATTTATTACATGTTAATGAACTATTTGTAAATTACACATTTATCTAAAGTCTTAAGCCCCTTTCATACTGGCATGCTCTACCCGGATCGGAACCTAACCGGGTCAGGACCCTGTGTCATTCAGTTCGGCTGTGTGATTTCACATTGCTTTTGATAAAGCACTGTTGACCTAAGCAAGTACACAATACACGTCTCAATGCCCCGGAAGCAGCTTGTTACAGACGCTTCCATCCAAGCTTCTCTGGATTGTACAGTCAGCCCAAATGTTGATTAAAGCAAATGTTTCTTCCTCCCTGCAGCAATCTGGCTCATGGTGTTTTTCATGCAACAAAAATATGGCTAAACAGAATAAACAGAAATGTTCCTTGTGGAATTGAAACCTTCACGCAGGTGTGGCTGTTTGTTAAGTCGTCAGCTTCCAAATGGCCGAGTCAAAGTGTGAGGTGGATTGTCGGGTCAACCTGGGTATGACATAGGTACGTGAGTAGGAGTGCCAGTGTGAAAGGAGCTTTAGTCATATGTGAACTAACCCGAGGACAACATTTTCATTAACTCCTCCACTTTCCTTATAGCAACTTTGGAAATGTATCAAATAATGAAACAGAAAACGGATGGTTACTGGCATTTTTTGTAGTTAAATAGCTGCACAAATGGTATTTGTCAGCATTTTTGTTATGTGTTACTTAAAAAAGAAAAAAAAAAACACTAAGAATTACAATGTAATCCAAATGTAAATCATGTTTTGGCTAGTGCCTTCATCAGTCTTTGACTAAATCTGTGAGAGAACTGTGGTTTTTTCATAGTTCTTTTGTTTTTTTCCTCAATTTTAAAGTGCTTGCAGTCATTTTTCAGGATCAGGGTCGGTGGTTTGTCATTTCTTAATAAGCCTAGATCACAACCACAGCCTGGAACTGCTCTGTGTTTGGTATTGCCTAAGAGATTATTTAAAATGTAAAAAAAAATCAAATAAACAGAAAGCCTGGGTACAATGAAACAGGAATTTCCACAGAGAGTTTGCATTCAACAAATCTGATGATCATTGTATCATTCATTAAATATGTCTTGGACCATTTATGTTTTTGTTTTGTTTTTATTTCAACACACATTCCCAATTCACACCACCTAAATAATATACAATCAACTCATATTGAAACCACATGAGTGTCTTCACTTTGTTCCATATTTCATTTTCAAAGCATACATTATTCATTATTTCATTTTCAGACCATACATTATTTATGTCAACTGACTGTAGTACAAAAAGTAGAAAATGGTGGACAGATTTTATAACTCAGCCTTAAACACAAGACGCACCAGGCCTCTTTTAGACATCTTTTTATGAGCAGCGTTAAAAGCTAGTTTCACCAAGTAGCTCGTATTGAGATTAAAATGTTGTGGCTTGAATTAATCACATGGTGAAAATTGCTTAAAAATGTCACCCACTATTCAACAAATTGCTTCAAAAGTTATCAGAAAAAAATGTTACCTGGTGTTTCATGGGCTTTAGAATGGATCTTATTCCTCACAATAGTGAAATAGGTTACACTTTGAAGCTTGGTGAAATAAGGCTGTTGATGGCAGCAGACACAAATACACCAACCTTGATAAAACTGTGACCTTTGGAAGGTTGCAAATCACCACAGCTGAGTATAGTTATGATGGGCTCAGCCCACTTTAGCATGCTCCATAATCTCCACAGGCACCAGACTGCTGTTTTATTGAGCTTAACGCAAGGCGTGCATAACTAAGCAATAAAATCAATTGCATGGAACCTGTGAGTTTTTTCAAAGAACTCTGCTTCCTAATCTCTTTGCTTCCTGCATTCCTTAATTCCTTAATTACCCTGTCAATTAGCAAAGGATCCATCACTCTCAGTGGGGGTTAATTAATCTGAATGAAGAATATAGTTTTTCAGAAATCACTCTTCTCTGGGGAGGCAGTTTTAGCTGAGGGCACTTTAAGTACTGTAGTGGCATATAGGGGATGTTGGTTTAAAAACCCAGCTCACAACTAAACCGTTCTGACTATGAGGTACAAAGTAGAACATAGCCCAATAATCTGTTGGAAGGTACTGTGTTAGCTGGAAAACCCAGTAGACTTTAATCAGAGGGGCAGTAGCCTCTTGTAAATAGCCATGTCAACAGGATTTACTGTATGTCTATAAAAGTAATTTGGTATTGCAAACTGATGTCAGAATTAAGAAAGTGAGAAATTAATATATATTGTTTAGGTCATGTTTAAACAGGGTACCCTGTGATTGTTTTGGATTGCGTAGAGTTATTTCTAGAGGATACATCAATCTTCAATCTTTATTTTTAATATATGAAATAGTAGCAGCAACACAGCAGCTAATAGCATATATCAGGCTTAAGAGCATGGAAAGCAAAAGAGAATAGGTGGGTCTTCAGAGGTGATTTAAAGCAAGAGACAATGGGAGCATCACGCACCAAAGCTGAGAGAGAGTTCCAAAGAGTCGAGCGTTCTCCAAGTGTGGTGCACTTTTGCTTGGAGATAACAAGCAGTCCTCGGAGGACCTCAGCTTGTGAGCAGGTACATAGCAGGTCAGAAGGTTGAGGAGATACTTGGGACCTGTGTGATAAAGGGCATTGTAGGTGAGAAAGAGAGTTTCGAAAATAATCCTGAAATTTACAGGTAGCTAGTGCACTGCACGTAGTGCTTATGGTACTCTGTGCACACAGTGCTCGGTAGGCAGGTTTCTAGTACGACAGTATGCATAGTGCCCTCGGGTGCTCGGTGCACGAGATGCTTCATTGCCCTCTCCCTGTAGATGGTGCTCCACTCCACTGTAGGCTAAGCATTGCCCCAGTTGTGTGACTGCACATAGTCCAGGCTAGACACACATGTCCTGTTACTATGCTGTATTTACTCTTTTTCTGTGTAACAGCCTACATCGCTTTGCTATTAAAGTCTGCTTAAAACCTTACAGCGCTCCTTGTTTTCTGCTTTCCTCTGCTATTGCAGTTTAAAAAGAAAAAGAGACGTGTGATTCTCTACCGGACCCCGGCTCTGCCTTGCCCCGCTGTGGTGTTGACTCTGATGGACGGCCTCAGCCCACCCTCTTGGTGCGCTTAAAAATTTCAGTTCACTCACGTTGCCGTGGTGCCTGTTGTATTACCCTCACAGCTTGCTGTTGTGTGCATGTATGTGTGGTTTTAATTCACTGCCTTGCAGTTTAGATATAAAAAACAATACAAGCATGATTCCTCCACCGGGACCCAGCTCTGCTGCGCTCTACTGTTGTGTTGTTTACGTCAGTTCCCGCATTGCCTTGGTAACTGTTATTTTTACCCGCACAGCTTGCTGTGGAGTGTGTATGTATTTGTTTCTTTACTGCCTTGCAGTTAGAAATAAGTAAATAATAAGCGTAGTTCTTCCATGGGAACCCAGGTCTGCTGTGCCCCGCTGTTGAGTTGAATCTGCCAGCTTGATTACAAAAACAAAAACAGTCGAACGTGCTGCTGTGGTGACTGCTATTTTACCCTCATAACTTGCTGTTGTGTGTGTGTGTGTTTGTGTGTATGTTTTTCTTTACTGCCTTGCAGTTTAAAAAGAAAAAGTAATAGCAGCGTAATTCTTCCACCGGGACCCAGCTCTGCAGGGTCCCGCTGTTGAGTTGAATCAGCAGGCTTATTTTAGCCCACCTACTCGGCACGCTTGGTCATCCACCTGGCATGGTCAATGTGTTTCTCCCATAGCTGAATGACTGTGTGTATAAGCCTGTATTTTTTCCTATTACTGCCTTTGCAGTTAAAAAAAGCAATACACTTTTATTCCTGCCTAACATCCCTGAGCCTGTGCACCACTCTGGCATACGCTATGTGCTGCCACTTTGTGTGACTGCATGCGGTCCAGGACCAGGTTATCACTGCTCTGCACCATGGTGCAGCACCATGCACTCCCCTGTACTGCTCTCCTGATTGCCTACCGCAGCCACTCGAGCCTGTGTATCCACCCCAGTGTATGCTATGCGCTACCTCGGGTTGTGTTGACTTCAAGCAGTTAAGGCTGGATGCCTCACAATACTTCGGCACCTTTAGTGTTTAGATGCTGCATGCCTTGGTGCTTAGCGTCGCAAAATGTCAATATTACCTGCACTCGGTGCCCCCAATGCTTGTGTGAACCAGTAGAGTATTGTATTCACTTAGTGTCCTTGGTGGGTCTGCACCCCTGGTGCCTGAGTGCTTCAATACACAGCTGAGCCTTACGCGGTGTTGGGAGCCCCTGGCCAGGCAGCAGGCTCAAACCCTCGCTGTGGCACCAGCTCAGCCGATAACACCCTCAAAGATGCCAGAGCCAATTAATATGGCCTATTTGAGTCTCCGGCTGGACTCCCTTACGATGCAAGCCTACCTGTCGGGCTGCACCCCAAACACGACAGACATCGTAGGCTGACTGTGTCTCGCCTATGCTGGGTGGAGTCAAGCCTGTCAGCCGAGCGAAGGCACAAGCATAGGAATGATACACAACCGTCAATTGGTAATGATAGATGCACCCAACTCTGAATGGGGGGGCAGTATGGGTAGGTAGAGGAGTTCGCGGACCCTGTTCGGATCACTGGCCATCCCTGCACATAAATGCGTGGAGCTGAGAGCAGCCCACGAGCGGTCTATAGCGTTTTTGTATGTTTTCACGCCTATACTGCTGCTCCCGGCTTTTCTCAAAAAAGTCAGGTTAGAGAAAGCGTCAATTCTCTTAGTGGCTCCCAAGTGGCCCAGGAGAATATGGTTCTTGACCTTGTGCCAGCTGTTGCATGGCCAGCCCTGGGAGATTCCGCTTCGTGTGGATCTACTCAGTCAGGCGAAAGGCTCTCTTTGGCATCCGGAACCGGGCAGGTTCCAGCTATGGGTCTGACCCCTGAAAGTGACCACTGGCTAGCCCTAGGGCTATCTGACTCGGTTGTGGGAACGACACAGAGTCATAGGGCAGACTCCACTAGGTCCTTGTATACCTATAAGTGGAAGTATTTTCAAGCTTGGTGTCTGGCTGGGAACCATGACCCCATTATTTGCCCTATGCCAGTCATTTTGCAGTTTCCTAGGCGGACTGTTCTCCCCGAATGGAGCCTTAATATTGTACTAGAGGCTCTCAAGAAGACCCCGTTTGAACCCTTACACTCCATAGAGCTGAAGTATCTGTCTATGAAGACAGCCTTCCTCTAGGCTCTCACCTCTGTTAAGTGGATTAGTGAGCTGCAGGCTCTGTCTGTACATAGCTCCTGCATGCATATTTGGGACACGGACCTTAGGACAGCCCCTTTCTAAGCAGTGTCTATCACACTGGATTGTGGACACAGTCTCGACTCCGTATGATGGTGCTGGCTTACCCCCACCTGGTATGGTAGCCGCACACTCCACTAGAGGGTTGGCTACATCTTGGGCCCTTTTCAAAGATGCCTCGATTTCCAACATCTGTACTGCAGCTAGCTGGGCTACGCCGCATACTTCCTCCAGGTTCTGCCGTATCAATGTGGTTGACCTTGCCTTGCCTTTTGTAGGCACAAGGGTCCTTGAGGGTATAAGTTCTTACCGCTAACCTCTGGTTTAGGCAGTGTTGTGCATCCCTCATGTGCTGCTGTTCCTTCTCCCTATACGTTATCCCATACCAATATAAGTGGTGGTCATCTTCGAATTGAAAGGGAAAGTTAGGCTACTTACCGTAACCCTGGTTCCCTGAAAGAGAAGACAACCGCCACCTGTGAGGTCGCTTCGGTCGCCCTCATGGGTTCGATGGAAAAAGAGGAGGATCTTCCTGCGAATGACGGTTTTATTCCCTCGGTAGGTGGGAACGAGTGCGTCATCACAGGAAGGGACCTTTCGGCAGCTCTGGTATAGAGAGCTCAGCAATACCTACCCGAAGGGCAGGAATATCCCATACCACAGTAAGTGGTGGTCGTCTTCTCTTTCAGGGAACCAGGGTTACGGTAAGTAACCTAACGTTACTTGGTGCATCCCTAGTTTTAAGAAGAGCTGGCTGTCGTCAGCATAGGAGTGAAACATGAGGCTGTGTTGGCAGATGAGGTGACCCACGGGAAGCGTGTAGATATTGAAGAGAAGGAACCCAAGAACAGATCCTTGGGAGACACCACAAGTGACTGGGTTTGCAACACCACTGCGTCCAGCATAGAAAACAGACTGCAAGTGTTGATATAGGTAAGAGGACATCCAGGAGAGACAGGTTCTACAGATCCCAACATACTTCTGAAGGCGGTCAAGAAGAATGCCATGATCTATGGTGTCAAAAGCAGTTGTTAGGTCAAGGAGGACAAGCACGGAAGGAGCACCAGCATCAGCACTAAGCAGTGGTTAATCAGATTTTCCACCAAGTGAGGGAAGACTTAATAACTACAGTAACAACTAGTGGAGCCACAAGTTAGTTATATATAACTCTTTACGCACAAGTGGAGTAAAGTCTGATCAATCATTGAATATCGCCATACATTAGAGTGGATTGAGATGTCATACTGTTTAGAAAATGTATTCTCTTCAACAGTAGGTGCATTACAGACCTTGGATTTCTGCTGGACAAACAACCATTCTCTTTTCACAACAGCAAAGGTTATTTTTCACTGTAACATGAAGTGGTAAATAACTACGTAGCTTATGAATTATGTTATTAATCTTTTTTTTTTTTTTAATTTATCATGGGCAAACACCTGAAACATGCTGGTATATTCTCATTTTGGTATACATTTATTTAATAACACAATAGAACTGTTGAATAATAGGGACCGGGAAACAGAGTAGCCAAAACCACATCCTTCACTCTGAAAACCCACAACCCAGGGCAGTCAGAGTGTGCTCAGAGCACTTTCAGAGACTGTTTCGGTAATGGATAGTCAAGAGTCATTTTATGAACGCACAGTATTGACATCACAGTGAACCTAATACCTCCATCGTGAAATCTCCATGGTGCTCATTTTAGAACTATGTCAAGGTGTGCTGGTAGGCCAGAAAATATGTTATACCTGTGAAAGTCTCAAAATGAATGACAAACTCAACACATTATTTGATTTGTCCTTATGTCAGTGTCACATCTGCAAAGATTATTATTTGTTTTTTTTTATTATGATTTTGATACTTACGTGATTATTATTACTACTTTATTTTTTGATTTGTGCATGTTGCTGTGGATTTTTTGTATTGTATTATAAGCACTGTTTGCAGGTGGACTAATGGACTAAGAACCAGCTGAACAATTGACCATAATACTAATTATGGACTGAGCTGCTAATTAGCTGTCGGTTATAAATAATAACCCGTTCGGCTGAATTAGGAGAAAGGACAACAAAGTGAATGCACTGACCGGTAGCTGAGATGCAGAGGGACAGAACACTGAAGGGAATGCACTGACTGGGAGCTGAGATGCAGAGGGACAGAACACTGAAGGGAATACACTGACTGGGAGCTGAGATGCAGAGGGACAGAACACTGAAGGGAATGCACTGACTGGGAGCTGAGATGCAGAGGGACAGAACACTGAAGGGAATACACTGACTGGGAGCTGAGAGACGAGATGAGACTGGCAAAAACCAAAGGGAATCAAACTTGCCGAACATCTGCTACAAGCAACGCTGTTGTTATACTGTTTACCTGTGCTGGCTGTGGTGTACTTGTTTCTAACACAGTATACCTTTAAAGTGGTTGATGATTTTATATATATATATATATATATATATATATATATATATATATATATGTGTGTGTGTGTGTGTGTGTGTGTGTGTGTGTGTGTGTGTGTGTTTACACCTTATTTTTTATGTCTAGATGTCTACATGTTTATACATCTATACATCTTTGCATATGCTGAAGGATTTTAATACTGTCTCTCATTTTAGTGCACCTTGCTTCTCAATGATAGTGACACTGTAATTGTCTGGAGAACTGATAGAGATATCCCACCCCAGTCCGAGCTTGTTGCTGAAGATACTGTGGATAGCTGTGACTGTGAGTTTAGTGCTGAAGATTCTGTCTGGGTTGGGCTTTATTATAAAGCTGCTATATATTCTGTGTTATATTGTGCCTGCAGGCAATTGCTATTTTTTTGTTATTATAATATATTTTCTTTCTTAAAGAGAACATATATTACATTGTTTTTAATTCATAATTTTTACTATACCATATTGGGTTTGGTTATTTCTGTCTTGTGCTCTGTCACAGTTACCCAGTATTTCATAAACATTGTAAAAAAAATCAAACACATTTATCCTTGTGACATAAGATTTAAAAAAAAATTAAACATGGGCTACCATGCACTTAATTGCATAGACTATTAAATCAAACAAGCTCTCCAGTGTTCATGAAATTGACACATTTAATGAACAAACTTGCCTTTTATATACATCTATAAAAAAATCCAGAAACAACATGTTACAAGAATCTAAAGCTAATACATACATTATTAAATAATAAACTTTTCATGTTAAACATATTTGTCATTGTTTACAAAATATGATCAGGGGACTTTAGCATTTCTATGCTTGTAAAACTAAGCTTCTATATGTATAGTTTCTTTAATAACCAAATACATAAATCACAACAATATTCCTTGTATAACATCATTTAACTTATGAAACCTATAATGGGGAGGAAGAAAATAAGATAATGTTTGATGCATCTGTAAAGGAAAACTATAGTCTACTCAGTTTCAAAGCAAAAGAGGCTGTGTACAGCTATGGTTTTGCATTGCCCTATAGAATTTACTTTTGCTTCATAAAGTCGAATTAAACCTGCAGAATAACGTTACGTTTAAATATTGAATTAAATACTACTTTGTAGTTTTCAATATACTTAACGGAATACTGACAAATTGAAAAATGTGACATTTTGAAATATAACATCGAATACTGTACTACTATTATGGCTTCCGGTAGATTTTTGCGATATCATTTTGTAGTTTCTTAGATTCCATGACGTTAAATAAAATCTAATTATATATAATTTTTTTTTTTTTTTTTTTTTTTAATTTTGGCTCAATCCTAAAATTCTAGGTGATGCAAAACTTTTGGCCATAGCTGTATAAGCACCATGTAATTACGCAATGGAAGGACCAACATATATTGCTTCTTTGTAAAAAAATAAAAATAAAAAATTGCAGTCCGTGCCTGACATGTTAAACATGGTTTCACAACTTCTCACGTTTGGATTATACTAATGGGGGCTGGTTGTTAAGTACAAAAAAATATTTATTTTAAATATTCATGAGAAATACAAAGGTAAAACCCCACTCTCAAAAAATGTTACAGTCATGTTACCATGGACATAGCCATGTTGGCAGTTGTTCTTCTAGTCAGGGGTTTGTCCTTACTACACAGGTTCAGGATCTGGAAAGCAGAGCATTATGGGTAAGTAGTATCCATGTAAAGTCTTTGGCATGATAAGTTAGCTGTATGTAGCTGTTAGTGAATTTTCAGACGTTTTCTTTTTCCAGAATGGTTGAACAGCAAAATAATAATCTTGTCTCTCGTGATGAAGCATATGTATAATATAATTTCCTTTGTGGCTCCATAACGCTTTTGCTTCCCTGATCAGTTTAGTCCTGTGTCTACGTAGCTTGTCAGGTATAATTTTGCTTCTATTTCTTTCAATTTTATTTTTGGAGTCCATTTTGAAGAAACTGAATAAAGTATTAATGCACGATATCCATTTAAACATGTGCAAAATAGAAATAGAAGACTTTCTCAATTTATTTCACAGGAATGCAACACAGAAATCTGAAAAACAAAAAGAAAAAGAAAAGCCACATTTAGAATGGGTATAAAATATAGATATAAGCTAATCTAGATCTCTGTCTCGAACCTGTAACCCTGTCTTTATGCTATTATGAGTCCCTTTTGAAATGCAAAGGGTTAAATAATATTTAATCCCCTAACACTGCTTCACAACTCACCCAGGGCATGCTGCACACCCTGGAGTGGGTTATTTCTTATATATTTAATTCAATATACAAGATTAATAGATTCATTACTTCCAGTTTAGCGGTCTCTAATAAACGGTAGATGCCCGTGAGAACGTCTCGGCACCAACTGTGACTCCTATTTAAAATCAATCCGCACAAGTGCTGGCTATTTCTTTTTGACTTGCTGTATTTTTAAGCATAGTTCACCTCAATTGGACAGTAAATACTAAACAAAGACACAATTAGACTAAATTAATTTTATTATCCACCAAACCATCCAATCAATACTTTGCATCGACGAAAGCAACCAATCCCGTACCTGCATTTGCGGAGAGCCAATCACAGACTGTCAGCTCAACTGAAGCACAGACACAGCATCTTTCAACAACAACAAAGCAAGACGCGGAGAGTTCAGTAATACTGCTCCAGTTACATATACGGTAGGTTCAGGAGAAGGTAGAAACCTGGTGAGTCAGGAGGTATTTTAGAGTGGTATTTAATGAGAGATTGTATTGGTGTTCAGACTCTGTTTAATGAGAGATTGTATTGGTAATTCAGACTCTTTTAATGAGAGATTGTATTGGTGTTCAGATCTGTTTAATGAGAGATTGTATTGGGTGTTCAGAATCCATCGTACATGGAATGTTCAATAATTTCTCCGTTCATTTCTCGGGCAATGTTCAGATTATAATACAAACCCTAGATAAACCCCTAACAAGTTAATAAAAAATAAATATAAATTTACTAAATAAAAACTTTTTATGTATGCCTTTGTTTTTTTATTAAAAAAAAAAAAATGTTTGGGACTATTTTCTTAGAACGTCTTTACTCAGCGGAAAGGTACCTGATGAGTCAATACAAGTTCAAGGTAAATCTAGATTTTAAGGTGTTTTGTTTTTAAAGAAGACAATGGCAAAAATTGTGTTCTATTAGCGATAGTCCCTTTTCGATGATGTCTCTTCCATGTGATAGTTGATCTTGACTTTCTTTAGCGCCCTCGTCTTCGGCTGGGACGCATAACTACCGTCACGGTCAGCTGTCGTAGAGCCATAATGGCACTATCGCTTAAAGAGTAATAGCACTACACTAAATGCTATGGCGCTGAATCTTTAAAACTGTAAGAGTTAAATGTTATACTATCAGTCCCTGACTGAGATCTATAGAGTTCCTGCTGGTTACATAAATCTAGTCCAACAAATCTACCAATTGAGAGAGTTTTCTAAAGCTATACCAATGCAGCAAACATTATTACTCAACGTGAACAGTATGCTTCACTGCACAGAGCGTCCCAGCTGTACACTAAGGACCACAATATCAAACCATTGTACTGCACAAAACATTGATTATAATTCTAAACCTAATAAGAAACAATGTCTTATTAATTAGATAAATGTATTAGTTGTTTATTTTTGAAAATATGATCATGATCACTGTGGCCAAGTAAAATGGAAATAAGTACTGTATTTAATTAATGTATTTACCAGGCTTAGCTCTGAGGTGATATCATTGAATTGCATTTACAGTGAAGCACCTTACACTCCAATTATTGGCTTATTTGTTGATGTCCTCTTTCCAATTAAGTTTTTAAAGTCTGCTGAATTGGTAAGGAAACCCCTGAGGATATTATGGCATGAGCTATACGTTGTTTATATGTTTAATTGTAGCTAACTTTTTTTTTTTTAGCAAACATGTATTTACATTTTATGCTACGTTTTGCTATCTGGACAATAGGTTAAAGGAATCTATGATTGCAAGCCATCATTTCAGAAACCAATCAGCTAGATTTCCCTATTGACTGACATATTTTCAGCCAGTGACATGTGTTGACCTCACAGACACTGCTGGAGTGCAGTAACCAAGGAAGTAGTGGCAGACTTCTTGAGTTATGGCAAGAAAATTAGGAAAGTTCTTTAACTTAATATAGTTCCAGATGTTTTTTAAGATGAAAATACAAGTTTGTAAAAGCAAGTGTTTATTTATAAACCTACACTTTTGAGACATATGTAGTTAGTGGAAGTGCAAAATGGGTTAGATTTATGGAATTATTTTTTTTAGCTAGAATTACTTAATGGATACATAAAAATGTCTTGAAATGAAGTACATACCAGATAAACAAGACAAGGACAGAAGTTATGAAGAGGTTCGCTGACCAAGTCAATACAGAGCTGCTTCCCATCGCGGCGCTCAGCTGAGGCTTCGCTGATGGTGGAGCTGGGGATGGACTGGTTTCTAGAAGAAAAAAGATAACGTTTTGTTAGGTGTTTCATTTTTTCAGCAACAATAATTAGTTCTCATGACAATAAAGTTTTAGCAAACAGAATATTTTCATAAATCTTACCAGCCATATACTTTCCTTTGGTCCTAAATGTGCAGTTTTGAAAGAAACATTTATCGCAAACATTTATTTTCATTTTAAAACATGGTATCTGTTACCCCCAGGTAAAGGACATCTCTGTTTTCATGCCTTGCATACAGGTAGGGTTGCACTTCCTTGGTCATTTGGGTAGGGCATTATTATCCCTACCCATTTAAATCCTTCTTTCCTTTAATTTACTAACCAGCTGCTTCCCCTATTGGCTAACATGCTTCGCGTAGAAGACACTGCACATGTGAAGTGATCTAAGAAGTGAAACAGTAACACATTTCACAAAAATGAGTCAAGAAAATGGAAAACTTTATTTAACCCAGTGCATCTTTAATGTTTTAAAATGGAAATGTGTGTGTGCTGTGTTTCTTTCAGACTTGCACATTTGAGACTTATACAGTATACAATAGCAAATAGAAGTGCACAAGATTTATTGAGTTATTTTGTTAATGATAACCATTTTAACAATGCGTTTTCCAAAGCTTTACAGTAACTCGTGAATTATTTTAAGAAAGCTTAGAACTGTTTTATGAACATCAAAGTTAATTTAATCCATTAAAATAGACTTAAAGACCTCATTGCTAATAGTAACTGGATACAGGGGAGAGTGCTTCCTGCAGAGCCACCAGCACAACCTGATACAATACAACACCTAGTGTTCATTTGAGACTCTCCCACCTAACTACAGTAATCCATCGTGTATCCGACGGTGGTAGGACCAGAGTCAGGGCGGATAAATGAATCCTGTTTAAAATACCATTATACACAGCTGTAACAATTACTATATTCACACCATTATTGTTTTGAAGTTCAGCTTTTATTAGAGAGCTCTCCTAAATCCCTTGTAGGGTATTAATGTGTGTGACAGAGCAGCCGTCTGCCATGCAGGTTCGTGTATTTGCTGCTGAGTGACAGGCAAGAAATCGAGACAGAGGTTGAAGTTGATACTCCTGTAGGTGAACAGGATTTATTTACATATCAGCACACTGGAGCTCACGTGACACTACCAGCAATGGTTGCACACAGAGCACATACAACACAGAATACTGAAACCTTGGTAGGATCTCTGAACTAATCTTCTCTGTTGAGTAATAAACGAACATCGTTGAAGAGATTGTTCATGACAGATAAACGGTTTGGGCGGATATGTGATGGGCAGATAAGCGACAGATAACTGTACTTGGCCAGGACCAGCTTTGCTTAGCTTCTGGGATCTGACAGGATCAGGCTCCAATATGATAACTTTGACGCATTTTACAATGAGTTTAACGAGTTACTCCAGAGCTGAAGTTGCAGGTGCACAAAGCTGGGCACACAAAACAATACACCACATTCTGCTTGTAACATATTCTCCGTTGAGTGGTAGAAAAGATACTGTACAAACTGCACTAGGCATCCTGGTCCTAACAGTAAAATGGTTTACTAATAGTTTATTAGTATTTTTTTTTGTTGTTGTCATGAAAAGACAAACTAATTGGAATTTGACTTCAGACTTTTCACTGGAAATTAATATTAATTATACAGGATACATTTGTATTTAAAATCTTTTACCAAAAGAACACTTTCCATTTTAACATATTACAACTTGACTATTCTCTGTCTGTGGGCACAAGTAATTCATTAATCCATCTGGGCCTCTGTACTCAGTTTAATCAATCTGAGTATTGGAATCCACCATCATCATTACCTCTGCCCTTTCTGTGTGTCTTCAAAATATCCTTCCAGTGAGGAAGCTCAGTATTTAAGGAAGAAACCTGATGCCATCTCTCAGGTTGAAAGAGCACACCGTCATAGGATGTTTCTCCTAATAACAACCAACATATACATTGCTTACTCTGTTGTTAATGTAGTGTAACACTGAACATTGTAGATTTCTATTCTTTATCATTAACCATATACTGTACATTAGGCTGAGCTGACAAAGCTGTTAAATAATAAAATGAAAATGCCCATTTGATGTCTGTGTGAAGGTAGCATGTTTCCTGTGGAATTTCATGAGCTCCATCTTCTTAAGTTATGTGTCTAGGACAAACAGAGAAGCTACTATCTGTTACACTTGATATATGGTGATGAAAGATGCTGATGCAACTATTTAATTATGAAAACCTATATGAGAAGACTATTTCATGCTTTTTTACATTTTAATAGTGAAGTTCTGTGGATATGATTTGTAAATCCATTTTAATACTGTTGACTCTCTGTGGACCATTCATTTTAGGCAAGTTTGCAATGTACATCTACAGATAATTGCTGATGTGCTGTAAACCACACAATCTAGCAGTCAAAGAAAATAGTTAGCAACATGATTTACAGTTTATTTAAATAAAACAACACATGTTAAAGACTACTAGTCTTGCTAAATGTACTCTGCCTAATTAACATATTTTAATCATCCGAGTGGTACATACAATATGGGAACGGGTGACAGTAAGTTGATGAATATCTTCCAGTTTCTTGTGGTCACCCTGCAGTTTACACAGTACATGCACTTTGCCTTTACAATATTACCACACTTTCTCAAGGCTAATATTTTGTTACCACAATGGATCATACTGACCCGTGATTTATAATACTTTCCAGTGCTTTACTACACTTTAAGGTGGTAAACCAAAGTGAACTGTTCAATAACAAAATAAGCATCAGGACTGCAAAGAAAGAAAAAGAAAAGTACCAGCGATTCCGGCTTCTGTAGTAGTTGTTATCTGTTGCCTTGGCACCTCCATCCAGGGAGTCGCATGGATGGCGACACTCCAGTCACTCCAGGTCCCTATCTCAGTGTCTTTGGCGGCGACCTGAATAATGTACTCCTTCCCTGCATATGCATCAGTGATGGTGTGTGAGGTGCTGTCTGACAGCTCCACCTGGGAAGTTAAATCAAAGAGACACATTAGAATGAACATGCCACTTTGAATTTACATGGATTGTTAATCTAAAACAGCACACATTTACCTGACAGAAACAAGGATGGAATGTCACAATGTCCTCTGCTGATTTTTTTTTTATTTTTCATTCCATGCATTACTACCTTTTGGTAACTGTTGAGAAAACCTGAAAGCTCTGAAACTATGTAACTCAGCAAAATAGAATGTTACATTTAAGATGAAATACAAAAGTAATGCATTTATATTTTTTAAATAGATAAAGGTGAGTATATTTACTGAAAATCCACTTACCAAAAAAACAAAACAAAGGTCACATCTTAAAATAATGGCTATGCATTCTTATGAAATCCAAAGGAATAGTTGGTGTTTCTATGACATTCAATAGTTATTAAAGTATCTGTATAGATTGTATTAAGTTTTTTCTATGAATTCGGTTGAATTCATAGAAACTTTCGTTCAAACTGTTTTTAAGCGACCCATTTATTTTTTACATTGACATGTGGAGCTGATTGTAAAACAGCAGTCAGATTATTTCATTGTGACTTGTTCTTAACTTTTCACATTAGAAACATTTTAAAAGGCATACCACAAGCAGACACGACTGAGTTTTGAAGTCAGACACGATATACATCCTCGTATTTCATTTAAAACACAGCTCCCCTACATAAATCTTGGAATATGATCTGTAAAACTAAACCAGACCCCAACTAGGTATCTGAGTGCCAGAGAGCAGCTTTTTCCTAGTCAAACCAGTCAACACAAACATCAAAGACTTGTGTTGCCAAATAGCAGGCTATGCAAATGTTAGTTGCTAAATGTTGAGGAAATATACCCCACACTATTCACACAGGGTGAGATATTTATAATATTTCGAAGGTGATGCCGAAACAGGTACTGTTCACTGTGTTTACCAACACTGCTTTCAAATAAAGTCAATTCCAATGAGATGTTTTTAAGAGTAATGCAGTCCTGTTGATCTGATTAGGTAAAAATACATTCGTCTGCATCAGCGTTTTCCATTGTAAATGTATATATCATGCACGGCCTTGGTAATGGGATGTGTGATAGACTTAGAGAGATGATATTAGCGGCAATATCTGCTTCCTGCACTTCTCTGTGTCTCTCTGTCTGCTTTGATAGCACGCAGCAGCATAGGGGCTCAGCAGGATTGAGTGCTTACTCTCAATGGGCAAACAGAGTTGGCGGCTCATGTCTGCTCTCCATCAGGATCTATAGGACTGACCAGCCACTGTCAAATCTTTTTCTTTTTTCCCCACAGTCCTACATGAGTACTGTAAGTCTTGTCTGTCTTAAAACAGGTTGCCTGCCTGCCTGCCCCAAGAATATTCATTTCAGACTGACGAGACAGCCAGGGATCGAACACAGACATTTTTAAGTCCAGAGGCAATCTATGCTAACCACTAGGCCAATTGTGTGGTGATTTTACAAAACAAAAAATCCAGGAGAAACCACACTGGGATGGGCAAAAAGCCCCAGTTTTCAGTAGAATCCTCAGTTATGTGCCAATACATGATTACATTCAGTCCATAGGGCTGGGAGAACCTCAAATGTTTCTGAAAGGTTTTAATTAACCACAAGTAATAATTGTTATCTGAGTCTTATCAGAACTTTTAGCTTGCATGCTCCATAATAGGCAGCACCTGATAGCAAGTTGCGTACCATCTCATTGTCTTTTAAATTCACTAAACATTGTGGTTGAAATTTGTATCTTAGTAACTACAGAAAAGCTGGAATTTTTTCTCCAAACAGACTGATGAATGAAGAATGTATTTTGTCAAAACATTTGTCTACTGAATTTCTCATTGGCATTATGAATGGTCCACTCAACACGGTATTTCTTAAAAAAAAACACATAACAACCTGTCATTCAAGTCATTGGTCTTATTTCCTCATTTCAAAGATGATCATTCCAGTAGTCTCACAAGCTAATACCATATTTCAGAAAACATCTCTGAGTATTCAGTTTATATATTCCACCATAAGATGGCACTGCACAAATAGCTATGAATCACCCTAGTCCATTGAATCACTCAATCCATTTGAGGTTCTGTTTGAAAAGCAGTACTTTGCCTCCATCTCCCTGCTGGACACTCACAATAGTTCTTCTTTCACGCAAGTATAAATTATTTCACCCACTCGGCCAGCGCCTCATCTGAAACTGTATAGCTCTGCTACAGTGACAAGCTGCTCAGTAGAGCATGCTTAGAAAAGGGAATTATCAGAATGTGTCTGAGAAACTCTGAGTATTTGCATCAAGGAAAAGCCATATTTACATAATTATGCTTTGTCCTTCCAGCAAACAACCTACTTGTTCATTTCTAATTCCACAAAGTACACAAAAGTAACAGGGGTATCAGTTGTTTCAAATACAAGCTAAAATGTTCTAATTTTGAAGTTTGCATCTGTGTAAATTCCATGTGTCAGAAACCATCCTCAGCCTTTGTTGACAGTGGCAAACAGATCGATATTTAGTTTTTCTTGTTTTAAATGATATTATAGAAGCTTGTGAAGAGGACATTCAACCTTAAACCTTGCAGAACAAACAAAGAGGAAGTCTGGTTCCTTGCTTGAGGTTTTTGGTTCAACACATGAAAGCTTTCTGCCTTTATAACAAATCCCTTAAATCTCACCAATTCCATAATTTGTGTTGCAATATGAAAAAATGAAACCTTTAACAGTTTGTTAAATTTAAAAACACCATTGCTCAAAGACTTCTTCACATTAGGATTCATGACTGAGGAGTAAGCATTGCATACGACTCTATCTTGTGTTTACCTTGTACTACTGTGCTATGGTTGATCCCATTTATCTAAAGTATTCTGGTAATAATATGTGCTTTTGTATAACCATGACCATATGTTTGATGGTTTAAAATCAATATGTATCACACATTTTGACGTTTTGCTTGGTAACTTTCCTTAGAGCATGCACGGTGTTGGCAGTTTATTCCATTCTATGGTCTGTCAATTTAAATGAGTCTAAATTGCACTATGATTGAATAAGGGCAAAGACTGATTGCTTCATTGGCTGATGAAAGTCAAGGACTGTATATTCCAATGCAAATGAATATTAATGCACACAACCACCTCTATTACTAATTCTGGTTAGATAACAGGACAATGTCACTTTGAAAGTGTTCTTTCACATGAAATATATAACTTAGTGAACTCAGGGTTAATATCACTAAGTCCATATTTGTCAATCAAATGCTATCTCATGAGCATAAAACAATAAACTGACTGGAATACCAAAGTATTATTAAAAAAGAAAGCATAAACATTTTACAAAATAGGTTTTTTTTTTGCTCTCCTTTAAACTGGTAAATATTTGTTAAGTCCATCTTCTTGTGCTCACTTTGGGTGGCAGAACCTTTCACGTAATGAATTACTTACGGTCCCATCTAAAGCCCCTTTCACACTGGCTCTTCTACCCGGGTCCGGACCCAGGTTCTGGCTACCCGGGTCACAATCCCATGTAGTGTGAAACCACGTACCTGGGTTGTACCCGGGTAAACCTGGGTCCCAGCGACCCACATTAGGATGTGGGTTGACATGCTTTGACCTGGGTTGAGTGAAACAAAATGCAGGACGGCTGATGAAATAACAAACAGGCATGCCTACGTAAATGTTTCACTTCCGCAAGAAATGTTTTAGTTCATTCTGTTTATCCACATTTTTGTTGCTTGAGACACACCATGAGCCAGATTGCACCAGGGATAAAGAAACATTTGCTCTAATCAACATTTGGGCCGATGGTTCAACCTAGAGCAGCTTGGATGGAAGAGTCTGTAACAAGCTGCTTCCAGGGCATTGAGATGCGCATTGTGCACTTGCGTCTGTCACCCAGGTCAACCCTGCTTTATCAAAAGCAGTGTGAAATCACATAGCTGACCCTCATGATACCGGGTCCTGACTGGGTAGGTTCCGACCCGGGCAGAGCATGCCAGTGTGAAAGAAAGCCTTATATCTTAAGTAATAGGGGTGATCAATGCACTAGAAGAACTTGCTTTTTTATCCCAGAAGAATACCACAGAAGTAGTCTATGCTACAATCTCTAACAGCATCCTTACAAAACACCCTAAGCTCACCAGCAGTGCAGAAAGCTAAACACATAACCTTTGTACCTTGTGA